>NC_045441.1:145270848-145333944 GCF_002776525.5 Piliocolobus tephrosceles
TGGCTGCTGTGAGGACGGAGGCTGAGGCTTGGGAAGCCATTGGCTGCTGTGACGATGGAGGCTGAGGCTTGGGAAACCATCTGCACAGCTTCTGTCCACCGCAGGTGGGACACGTGCTCTCGCTGCCCAGTTTGGCTTTGCTTCTGCCTGACACCCATCCTCCACTCCAGCCAGGCAAGGTCACTGTGCCATGTGCCAGGCTCATTCAGAAGCCCTCACCTCCTCCCACATTGCCCATGGGAAGTCCCACATCCTCTCAGGCGTCAGAAATGCCCCTCTGAGCCAGGGGCCCCCATCCCCCGCCTTTTCCAGGCCTCGCCCCCTCCCTCCTCCTCCTCCAAGACAGGGAGCCCAGGACACCAGGACATTTGTGCTGCAGGAGTTAGCGAGGCAATTAGGAGAAAAACAAGCCAGATAAAAGTTGGAAAGGAGAAGGTTAGGACAGGGAAATCTGACTGTCTCCAATGTCCGTTCTTTTCATATTCTCTAGAGGCCCAGATTTTTGGATGAGCATACAGCCTTCATACATGTTAGAAGATGTAATGATCCCATTGACAAAAACAGAGTGATAAGACACTTAAGAATAAATTCTGCAAGAAACATATGCACAACCAATATGAAGAGAACACAGACTGGCTGAATGAACGGAAGGTATACACTGTCCTTAGAGAGGAAGATTTAACATCATAAATATTCTAGCTTTTATTCCCAATTTAGTCTACAAAGTAAACACAGCCCCAGTTAAAAATACCAACAGGATTTTTCATGGATGTTCGTTAATTCTAAATTTCGCTTTTTAAGTTGGGTGCAACGGCTCTTATTGGTAATCACTGCACTTTGGGGGACTGAGGTAGAAGGACCGTTTGCACTTAGGAGTTTGAAACCAGCCTGGGCAACACAGCAAGAACTCCTCTATACTAAAAATAAAAAATAAAATAAATTAGCCAGGCATGGTGGCATGCACCTGTAGTCCCAGCTACTTGGGAAGTTGAGAATGGAGCATCACTTGAGCCCAGAAGGGCGAGGCTGCAGTGAGCTACGATCATGCCATGGCACTCCAGCCTGGGCAACAGAGAAAGAGCCTGTCTCCAAAAAATAAATAAAAATAAAGATAAAATTTATTTTAAAAAAAACAAAAGCACTAAAGAAATCAATTACGGGCTGGGCGCGGTGGCTCAAGCCTGTAATTCCAGCACTTTGGGAGGCCAAGACGGGCGGATCACAAGGTCAGGAGATCGAGACCATCCTGGCCTACACGGTGAAACCCCGTCTCTACTAAAAAATACAAAAAACTAGCCGGGTGAGGTGGCGGGCGCCTGTAGTCCCAGCTACTCGGGAGGCTGAGGCAGGAGAATGGCGGGAACCCGGGAGGCGGAGCTTGCAGTGAGCTGAGATTGGGCCACTGCACTCCAGCCTGGGCAACAGAGCGAGACTCCGTCCCCCCAAAAAAAAAAAAATCAATTACGAAAATGAAGAGTAACAAGGAATGAGAAGACTGATATTAAACTATGTTATAGAGCCATAATAGTTAAAGCAGTATAGCACTGAGGCATACACATGCAGGAAGATTAGGAAAAAGAATAGAGAACCCAGAAATAGGCTCAAACACATTTTAAAAACTTTGCTGTATTATCAAGATGGTGTTTCAAATTGGTGGAGAAAAGGTAGATTTTTCAATAAAATGTACTGGCATTGACATTTTCTGGGGAAAAAAATAGGTTGGTCTTACCTTGTTTTATACATCAAAATAAAAACTACATTGGTCAAAGATTAAGTATTTTAGGAGCCAGGCATGGTGTTAGGTATTTTAGGAGCCAGCCTGTAATCTCAGCTACTCAGGAGGCTGAGGCGGGAGGATCACTCGAGCCCAGGAGTTTGAGGCCATGGTAAGCTATGATCCCGCCTGTGAAGAGCCACTACTTTCTAGCCTGGGCAACATCGAGAGACCCCCATCTCTAAAAGGAAAGAGGAAACTTTAAAAAAAAAAAAATCTTTGAGTGGGGAAGGGCTTTCAAAGTATGATACAAAACTTTAGAAGTCATAAAAGACTGATAATTCTAAAAATGAAAAAAAAAATTTTAATCGTCCATGGAAAAAAAAAAAAAAAAACAAAAACAAAAATAAAACTAGTCAACTAGAGAAAAACACATATTTGCAACATGTCATGAACAGGAGCCAATTTCCTTAATATGTAAAGAGCTTCTGTAAGAAAAGACTGTCATAAACCATAGAAAAATGGGCAAAGGATATGAATCGCAATTTTGCAGAAATGAAATGGAAATGGCTCAGAAGCATATGAAGGATGGTCAGCTCCACTTTTACTAAGGAACATGCAAATTCAACTTAATGAGATTTTTTCTTCCGTCAAATTGGCAAAGATAAGTTTCATAACTTTCATTCATTGGTGTGACTTCCATGGATGGTCCTTCAGCAATATTTATCAAATTTACAAAATACATACCATCAATTTCAGAATTCACACACTTCTAGGAATATATCCCTGAAACTATACTCTCACATGAAATGCTGTGTGTGGAAAGCTATTCATTGTAGCATCTTTTTAGTATGAATGTGTGGGAAATAAAAACTATCACCAGGGGCTGCGTCACTAAATGATGGACGGCCTCTCCATCACTGACTTTGCAGCCAATAAAAAATAACAAAGCATCCATTCATTCACGTCTATTTACCGAGTGCCACTAACCCTGGGGACAAATCCGCAGACCAGAAGTCGTGCCCTGGTGAGAAGGAGACAACCAACACATAAGTCAAACGGGGAGGGAAGTGCCAAGGAAACAGGATGACAGGAAACAGGATTTTGAGGCTGCTGCAGCCTCAAACAGGGCTGCCGTCAGGATGGACTTGCTGAGACATTTGAGCAAAGGCTGGGCTCAGAAATGACCCGGAGCCTGTGCCCGCACTGGAGCAGGTGGAAGCACTGGGAGAGAGGGGAGACAGGGTAAGGAGATGAGGAGGTGAGGGCAGATCCAGCAGGACTGCCAGGATTCCTGGAGAGTGAGCCGGCAGGCAGCCACGTGGTCCTATCGTCATATTTTAAAAGCATGCCTGTGGCTGCTATGCTGAGAGCATACTGAAGGGTTGAGGGGATGAAAGTGGGGAGACCAGAGGCCTTTGCAATAATCCAGGCAGAGATGATGATGGCAGGGAAGGTCCATTGGTCCCTCCCTCTGCTGCAGGATGCTCTACAAGATACATTGTTAAATGAAAAAAGCAAGATGTGGAATAGTGTTTAGTAAACTAACACTCATGAGACACAGCACACACATGCTTCACTGAGTATAGAATCTATTGTGAAGATCACTTGAGAACGCCATATTGCTTCACTGAGTATAGAATCTATTGTGAAGATCACTTGAGATCTTCACTGAGTATAGAATCTATGCTTCACTGAGTATGCTTCACTGAGTATAGAATCTATTGTGAAGATCACTTGAGAATGCCATATTGCTGCTTCATGGAAGGAGAACTGGGTGGCTTGTGGATGGGCACAGCATGGAAATTGACCTTTTCATTTATATCTTTTTGCACCTTTTGAATTTTGGACTCTGTACATACAGTATAATGCTTATTAAAAATTACTTATTTATCAAATGCCTTAAATATTTGAGAAAGGAAAATATTTGCACATAGGAGATACAGAGGATTATTCAAAATTTTTTATTTGTAAAGAATTCCTTGCCAGGTGTGGTGACTCATGTCTGTCATCCCAATACTTTGGGATTTGAGCTTAGGGATTTGAGTTTGAGACCTGCCTGGACAACACAGGGAGACCCTATCTCTACTTTACATTTATATTAAATAAATAAATAAATACATTTATATTAATAAATTAAATAAATTTATATTAAATACATTTATATTAAATAAATATATTAAATTTATTATTTAAAAATTATTTTAAATAATAAATTTATATTATATAAAATAAAATTTTATATTTAAAAAATGTTCCTAAAACGTATAAGGAAAATGGACAAAGGCCATAAACAGAGGAGTAAATACAAATGGCCAGTGAACAAAGACACCCACTCTCATCAGGAACTAAATGACAAGATGCCACTTTGAGCTGACAAGCTGGCAAAAATTAAAACATTTTAAAGTCAAGGACAGGCCCGGCGCGGTGGATTGCGTGTAATCCCAGCACTTTGGTGGCGCCATTGCACTCCAGCCTCGGCAACAGAGTGAGATTCGGTCTCAAAAAAAAATTTTTGTTTTAATTAAATAATTAAAGTCAAGGGCGGGAACTCTGTGGAAATGAAGCTTCTGAGAATGTCCAGGAAGAGAAGCGGCCCCTGGTCAGGCCAAGAACCCCACAGCAGCAGCCCCGTCTTCCCCCAACTCACTGCTAGGCGGGGGGCCTCCCAAAAATGTAGACGCAAACCGCGCGGCCTCTGGTTCCCTTCCCGGTTCAAGTTACCCGGTAACGAGGAACCACAAACGCTCTGCCCCTGGTGGGGACCCAGCGTCCAAACCCAGCCTGGGCAGGGCCGGCTCCTTCGGGGTCCTCGGCCGCCTGGGGCCACAGGCGTCTCCCCGGTCCGTATCCAGAGCCTGCTTCTCAGGAGAACGCTGGATCTGGGGCCAGCCCTAACCTCGTCTCGACCACATCTGCAAAGGCCTCGCATTCCTGGGTCCCGGGTGGACACGAACCCGGGGGCCCGCGCATCCCAGCGCCGCCGCTGCCAACCTCCGGCTCGCGCTGGCCCGCGCGGAGCCTCCCTCCATCATCCTCGAGGATTCCCCTTTGGAGTCTCTCTCTGTCGCCCAGGCTGGAGTGCAGTGGCGCAATCTCGGCTCACTGCAACCTCCGCCTCCCGGGTTCAAGCGATTCTCCTGCCTCAGCCTCCGAGTAGCTGGGATTACAGGCGCCCGCCACCACGCTCAGCTAATTTTTGTAGGGACGGGGTTTCACCAGATTGGCCAGGCTGGTCTCGAACTCCTGACCCCAGGTGATCCACCCGCCCAGGCCTCCCAAAGTGCTGGGATTACAGCCGTGAGCCACCGCGCCCGGCCAGATTTCCCTTTTAAACGCGAAGGCACCTCCACGCTCATCGCGAGCCTGACGTCCACGCCGCGCCCACCCGCGGGCGCGCCTGCCCCGGGCGCCACCTGCCCGGCGCCCCGCACAGCTGTGCGCTGTCGCCCTCCGGCCAGCAGGGGACGCCGCCCGCTCGCCCCGCGCAGCCGCCGCTGTCCCCGGAAGTCCCGCCTCGGCCGGAAGTCGTGCGTCCACGCGTCTCGAAAAATGGCGGCGTCCAGGAGCACCGGAGAGGCCGGCCCCGGAGGCTCCCGTGGACGCGTGGTCCCCATGAAGCGCAAAGTGGGCCGCGGGCCGCACCGCGGTCCAGGCGGCGGTGGGGAGAAGGCCCTGAAGAGACTGAAGCTAGCGGTGAAGGAGTTCGTGCACGCGACTTCGGAGGGCGAGGCTCCCAAGGGTTGTGGGGGGCGCGGCGACCCGGTGCGCTTCCGCCCGGGAGGGAGAAAAAGTCGCAAGGAACTGAGGAAGGAGAAGCGGCACCTTCGGAAAGCACGCCGGCTGCGGAGGACGGCGGGCCCCGACGAGGGTCCCGGCGCGGGAGGCCGAAGCGGAGCCGAAGAAGCGAGCGGTCCCCGGCGGGACACAGAGGAGCGCGCCCGCCCAGCCCCCCGTCGGGACCCCTCGCCTCCCAAAGAGCCGCAGCCGTCCCGGGTCAAGGCCAAGGTCACGGCCCCCACCGCAAAGACTAGACCCTCCGCAGCCGCCACCGCCGCTGCCCGAAAACGGGCGCTTCTAGCGGCCAACGAGGAGGAGGACCGAGAGATCCGAAAGCTGGAGCGTTGCCTCGGCTTGAACAAGCGCAAAAAGAAGGACGGCAGCAGCTCCGTGCCGCTGAGCTTTGCACGCGACGGGCTCGACTATATTCTGGGAGTCCTGGAGTCTGGGAAAAATAGCGGCTTGTACGACAGCAGTGGTGAGGAGGAGGAAGATGCCGCACAGACACTTCCCGAAAGTGACTTAGAGAGTGACTCCCAGGACGGAAGTGAAGAGGAGGAGGAAGACGTAGAAAAGGAAAAAAAGGCGCAGGAAGCAGAAGCAGAAGCGCAGAGCGAGGACGACGACGAGGATACAGAACAGGAACAGGGGGAAGAAAAGGAGAAGGGAACGCAGGAGAAAAGGAGGGAGAAGAGAGTCCGTTTTGCAGAAGATGAAGAAAAGAGTGAAAATTCCTCGGAGGACGGTGACATAACGGAGCAGGTATCGTGTGAACACTCTCTAGGCCCTCTGGGATTTCCTTCAAAATAACGGGACGGGGAGGAGGGACGGGGAGGAGGGCGTGAGACAGAAGTGACACAGACTTGGTGTCTTGATAATGGTTTCAGCTCAATGTGAGTAAATCGGGTACGTTACTCTATTCGGTCTTTCATGTTTTTAAATTTTCATAATGTAAAGTTTAGGGAAAAAGCAATATAGAGACATTTTTATCCCGGGGACTTTAGGGCTGTCTCCACAGTGTGTGGCATCTTCATTCTGTGTTTACCGGCCCAGGTCTAAAGCAACCCACCCCATCTGTTCAGGCCACTTTCAAGTATCCGAGGACATCTGCTGTGCCCGACTTCTAAAGTGAATTTTCTTTTCTTTTCTTTTTTTTTTTTTTCTTTGAGACGGAGTCTCGCTCTGTCGCCCAGGCTGGTGTGCAGTGGCCGGATCTCAGCTCACTGCAAGCTCCGCCTCCCGGGTTTACACCATTCTCCTGCCTCAGCCTCCGGAGTAGCTGAGACTACAGGCGCCCGCCACCTCGCCTGGCTAGTTTTTTGTATTTTTTAGTAGAGACGGGGTTTCACTGTGTTAGCCAGGATGGTCTCGATCTCCTGACCTCGTGATCCGCCCGTCTCGGCCTCCCAAAGTGCTAGGATTACAGGCTTGAGCCACCGCGCCCGGCCTCTAGAGTTTTCTAAAACCCAAAGCTAATTTACAGCACTCCCCTGGATAAAGTCCAACATTGAATTAAAGGTAAAGTTCACGCCTGTAATCCCAGCACTTTGGGAGGCTGAGGCGGGCAGATCATTTGAGGTCAGGTGTTTGAGACCAGCCTGACTAACGTGGTGAAACCCCGTCTCTACTAAAAATACAAAAAATAGCCGGGCCTGGTGGCAGGCGCCTGTAATCCCAGCTACTTGGAAGGCTGAGGCTTAAACCAGGGGGGCAGAGGTCACAGTGAGCCGAGATCACACCACTGTACTCCAGCCTAGGGGACAGAGGAAGACTCTGTTTCAAAGAAAAAAAAAAAAAAAAGTTGAGAATCCAGGATGTAGCAATCAAGGCTTTCATAGGCTGTCCTCTTGCATATTTTATCTCAGCGTTCTTTTGCATGTAGCTCATGGTTGGAGGCAGCTGTATGGAATTGCCTGCATTTCCTTCTCCCCACATCGCACTACTTCTATGTGTATAAATATTCAGCTTCTATGTATACACGTATTTGTTGAACCAGGTTTAAACTCTCTAGCAGTGAGGATCTTGCCTTACAAATGTTTGTGTCCTTAATGATTTGCAGACACCACCAACCCCCTTGATAATTTAAGAAATAGTGAGCTGGTTTTGATTTTTTTTTTTTGAAACTGAGTCTGACACTGTCTCCTAGGCTGGAGTGCAGTGGCGCAGTCTTGGCTCACTGCAAGCTCCACCTTCCGGGTTCACGCCATTCTCCTGCCTCAGCTCCCCAAGTAGCTGCGACTACAGGTGCCCGCCACCATACCCGGCTAATTTTTTGTATTTTTAGTAGAGACGGGATTTCACCGTGTTAGCCAGGATGGTCTGGATCTCCTGACCTCATGATCCGCCCGCCTCAGCCTCCCAAAGTGCTGGGATTACAGATGTGAGATGTGAGCTGGTTTTGATTTTTGTCATATAAACTTAGATACTACTTTTAAACAAGTTTGAAATTATTTTTAGGACACTTTTCCTCCAAAACTAGTGGTATGTTTAATTTAGGTATTTGTATGCTACTGTGCCTGCAGTAAATTAAGGCCGAGCAAAAGCGCAGTAGATAGGGCTCTGCTGGAGTTGAGCAGATACCAGAGGTGCACAGCTAGGTCTGAAGAACTGCGCAGGGGAAAACGAGATGATGAAATGTATTGTCAATAGCATGAATGGAAATAATGACATGCACATCCTGATGAGTGGAATGTTTACCCATATACTAAGCACTCAATAAATCTGATGTATTTAGGCAGCAATGATCAGTAGCAGCTTCCACCAGTTCTTGGGAATTTAATATTTAAATGCACATATGGCAAAGGAAAAAAAACAGGATTTGGTCAGGGTAAATTGTTTGTAATTTATTTCTTTTTCAAGCGGAATCTTTGTGAAAGTGGTGAAAAGTACATCCCACCTCATGTGCGGCGCGCTGAGGAGACAGTGGACCTCAGGAAAAAGGAAGAACTAGAAAGGCTGAAGAAACACGTGAAAGGTTTACTTAACAGGTGACCTTGCAGTATTGTTACGCGGTATCACTTAAGGAGCTTGTCTGTTTTCTAAAAATGTAGGAGTTATCCCCGCAATTCAAATAGAAGTGATGGGGACGGTCGATCGGATCCTTTCTGTTCTTGTCTTGATGCACCCAGACCCATACCTCGAGAAGGAGAGGATACCCAACTGTTGGATACTTTGAATCCCTTCAGGGTTTGAGAGCAGCCCCAGTGCCCACATCGTTATTCTGAGAAGCAGGAAGGAATAGAGCAGAGGTTCTTTGTGCGTCTAAGGACAGTGTTGGAAGGACTGGCCTGTGTCCGCTCTGCAGGAACACAGTCACCTGGTCTTCCATCCCCCTTACACATTGCTCATGTCTGCATTTTGTTGTTAACCACTTTAAGAACAGAACATTTAAAAAACTGATTGGAAACCATACCGGTGGGGCTTTGGCAGTTACGCGTGCCCATCAGCTCTTTGGTTTTGAGGGTGTATGCGTGTGACTTTTTTTGAGATGGAGTTTTTGCTCTTGTTGCACTGGGTGGAGTGCAATGGCGCGATTTGGCTCACTGCAACCTCCACCTCCCAGGTTCAAGCGATTCTCTTGCCTTGGCCTCCCGAGTAGCTGGGATTACAGGCATACACCACCACGCCAGCTAGTTTTGTATTTTTAGTAGAGATGGGGTTTCTCCATGTATGTCAGGCTGGTCTCAAACTCCCGAACTCAGGTGATCCACCTGCCCCAGCCTCCCAAAGTGCTGGGATTACAGGCATGAGTCACTGCACCCAAGCAGGTCTGTGTAGTTTTATCACATGAAGATTCGAGTTACCACCACTGCAATCGAGATAAAACTCACCACCGTCTCTCTCCTGCTGCCCCTCCGTGGCCTCACCCACCCCCTTGTATTGCTTTTTGTTTCCTATTATCCTGGGAATTTACTGTAAACCTCTGTTTTAATGTTGAGTTCTGTATTAGCACAGGTGCACAAGGAATAACCTTCCATGTACATGTGTGTACAGTCTCCCCTGCTACCCGTTCAAACAGAGCAGCCTTTTCTAGTGTTAGGAACTAAGGATTTCTATGCCACCTAAGAAATAAGAAGTTAGCATTTTTTCTAACAGCACATCCTAAGTCTGGACTCTGCCTGTGGAGATACCAGGTCAGGATATTCAGGGGAGTATCCTCGCCTATGTTTCTGTAGACTTAATCCAGGGTATGCCTCCGTGTGGCCACATTTCATCTTGTGAAGACAGCAATTACATTGTTTCGGGATTCCAGAATATTATGTGGTTATGAATAATAGATGCTGGGTTATTGGGTCAATATAAGAACAGTGAAGGGGTCAAAAGTGTACACAAAAATAGAATATATTGTTGGTATGGATAACTTTTTAATTTTTAAAAATCGGCCGGGCGCGGTGGCTCAAGCCTGTAATCCCAGCCCTTTGGGAGGCCGAGACGGGCGGATCACGACGTCAGGAGATCGAGACCATCCTGGCTAACACGGTGAAACCCCATCTCTACTAAAAATACAAAAAACTAGCCAGGCGACGTGGTGGCGCCTGTAGTCCCAGCTACTCGGGAGGCTGAGGCAGGAGAATGGCGGGAACCCGGGAGGCGGAGCTTGCAGTGAGCTGAGATCCGGCCACTGCACTCCAGCCTGGGCGACAGAGCGAGACTCCGTCTCAAAAATAAAAAAATAAAAAAAATAAAAAAAATAAACATGGAACTGAAAATTCCTAATGGGAAACACTGTTGCTGTCTTTACAATTCTCTGCAGGTTGAGCGAGCCCAACATGGCTTCCATCAGCGGGCAGCTGGAGGAGCTGTACATGGCCCACAGCAGAAAGGACATGAATGACACCCTGACCTCCGCCCTCATGAGTGCCTGTGCCACTGCCTCGGCCACGCCCAGCAGACTGATGATGGAGCATGTTCTCCTGGTCGGCGTCCTTCACCACACCGTTGGAATCGAGGTACAGCTGTACCTTTCTCCAGGCTGTCACCAGTGTCTCATGGCGATTATTTTAATGATAGGCTTGATAAATGCATCATTGTGTGCTGTGGGTGGTTCTTGTGTTAATTCCTTTTTGTTCTGAATAAATACTACATTGTCTATGTCATGTAATTGTAAAGAGCATTCAGGAAGTACTTGATTTGCTTAACTTTGTTTCTTTGTTCTGTCCGTTCTTTTTTTTTTTTTTGAGACAGGGTCTCTGTCATCTAGGCTGGGGTGCCGTGGCACGATCACAGCTGCAGGCTCAGGTGATCCTCCCTCTTATCCTCCAGAGTAGCTAGGACTGCAGGTGCACACCACCATGCCTGGCTAATTTTTTTGGCCGGGGTAGAAGTGGAGTCTCACTCTGTTGCCCAGGCTGGTGTCAAATTCCTGGGCTCCAGTGATCCTCCTGCCTTGGCCTCCCAAAGTGCTGGGATTGCAGGAGGGAGCTGCCATGCCCAGCCCTGTTTTGTCCAGCCTAGCATGTCTTTTATCTTCATTTTCTTCTGGACTGACATCTCAGATGTGCCTTCATTTCCTTTGCACTTCTCCCTTAACACTGATTTATTTCAGATGTTTGGAAGATAATGGTTGGTGTGGTCTCACTACTGAGGTGTTGGTATTGATGGGAGATGTGAGAGCACTGGGGCGTGGGGCTACCTGGACATGTTCAGGGAGGCCTGGTGCCCTTTCTGTGTTGTGGCCCTTTCTCATCAATGAAGTGGGCTTTTGTCGGGATTGAACAATGTACAGAAAGCATCTGGCACCTGACAGGTGCTAAGTAAATGTCCGCCACACCCCCACATTGCTTTCGTATTCTTGGTCCATGACCCTGGTAGTTAAAGTCAGGGAGGCTCTTTGGTGATGGTCCTGGTTCCACAGTCACTGTCCTCTTCTGGGCCTGTTCTGTCTTAATTGAATACAGGAAAGTCATAACCCTCCCAGTCAATATTGCAGTCCCCCAAGGGAGCTGATATCAGGTGTGTTGAAGGAAATCAGTCCAGTTAAAGTAGTTTGTTTTGAGGTAGGTGAACGAATGGGTGGTTGGGTCAGTGAGGTGTAGTTTTCCCACGATACAGTATTTACCTGCAAATGCAGTGTTTGACCCATTTGGACCTTTAAATGATACCGTCTCTTTTGATGGTGGTTCTTAGTTTTTTGCTTTCTGACAGCTGTACTCCAAAAAATAGGCCATTCCAGCACAGCATCCCTGAAAGTCTGATTCCCTGGTATACGTTTATATACTTCTGTCTCCTTTTCATCTTTGATCCCAGAGTGTCCCGGTGAGATCAGGACAGACTTTTACCGAAGCCTGCTTTGCAGTGCAGCAGGCAAAGCAGCTCAAGCGCTATGTGAAATTCCCAAGATCACGTCTTGTTAAAAGTACACAACTTGTTTTCTGGGCTCCTAGGCAAGCATGCTTTCTACTGCAATGCTAGTCACATTCACTGCATTTTTATATTATTTTCTCTCAATTATAATCTTAACAGTTATCTAGAGTCTTACTAACTGGGGCTCTCCAAAGCTTGCTCTAAGATGCACAGATTTGCCAAAATGAATTAGCCTTCTTGTCACTGGGGCTTCTGTGCTGAAGGTGGTGTAGGGTGGGTGGAGACGCTGCCTGAGCACAGAACGTGCTGTACCAGCACGGTCTGTGTCACTTAGATGAGCTTGTGCCTCCGAGTCTTCCTGTGTCCAGTCGTTAAGGTCAGTGAGTTAGTTAATGTAATAGGCATAGGAGGCCGGGCGCGGTGGCTCAAGCCTGTAATCCCAGCACTTTGGGAGGCCGAGACGGGCGGATCACAAGGTCAGGAGATCGAGACCATCCTGGTTAACACGGTGAAACCCCATCTCTACTAAAAAATACAAAAAACTAGCTGGGCATGGTGGCAGGCGCCTGTAGTCCCAGCTACTCGGGAGGCTGAGGCAGGAGAATGGCGTAAACCTGGGAGGTGGAGCTTGCAGTGAGCTGAGATCCGGCCACTGCACTCCAGCCTGGGCGACAGAGCGAGACTCTGCCTCAAAAAAAAAAAATAGGCATAGGAAAGAGCTGGCCCACAGTAAGCGCTCATTGAAGGCTCATTATTTACGTACAGAAAGAGATTTTTGTGTTGAAATTCTGCTCCTTGTTTGGCTGGCTTTTCCTACCACTGCAAAGTTCTTTGCTGTTGCTGGATAATTTTCTGATCCACATTTTTCCACGTCTAGCAGTAGTCGCATGGTGGCAGCTTTTTGAAAGGCGTGTGGGGCATTAGGAAGCTGAGGGCAGGAGAGAGGGGCACAGGCTGAGTGTCTGAGTGCAGGACTCTTCTCAGCTGCATGAGTCATCTCAGATACGAAAATCTGCACCAGCTGGGGCCGGGCACGGTGGCTCACGCCTGTAATCCCAGCGCTTTGGGAGACCAAGGCGGGTGGATCACGAGGTCAGGAGATGGAGACCATCCTGGCTAACATGGTGAAACCCCGTCTCTACTAAAAATACAAGAAAAAATTAGGCAGGTGTGGTGGGGGGAGCCTGTAGTCCCAGCTACTCGGGAGGCTGAGGCAGGAGAATGGCGTGAACCCAGGGGATGGAGCTTGCAGTGAGCTGAGATCGCACCACTGTACTCTACCCTGGGCGACAGAGCAAGACTCCATCTCAAAAAAAAAAAAAAAAGTCTGCACCAGCTGCTTTGGGAACCCTCTTTTGTTGTTTATTTTTTGTTTCTAAGAGCTCTCCTCATTTTCGTGTATGAGAATGTGGGAGTCCGTTTTCTTGTCTTTACAAAGTAACGGAATCACTGGGTGCCATTCCTGGGCCCTGTGATGACCATAATCAGGGCCATTCTGTGACTTCTTGGTGCCTCCCTATCCTCCTGGAGGACACTGGTACGCTTCAACTGACTTAATCTTCAGATTGATCTTAGTGCAGGAAGCGTATCAGTGAGTTACAGGAAAAGCAATAGACCCTGACCACCCACAGCACATCAGGAATTTACTTGATTGGAAAACATGAGATTATTGGGCCTACTTTCATTTAAACCTTTGCTAATTGCATGAAGGACAGTGAAATGACTTGTTCTGAGCGGAAGTCATTACGGTACTTTAGTTAATGACATCCACAGAAACTTTGCCAGCATGTGATGAGCTTTCAGGGTGTTGGCTCCATTCAGCTGCCTTCAGTGCTGTACTGAGAAAAACATTCTGTGTTAAAGACGTTGGTGTCAGCTGCTGAACTGCTTCTGTCTGTATATTCATGTTAAAATTTCCACGTCGGAATTAACGTACAGGATGTGCTTGAATAACTTTACCAACATGAATTTTACTTGTATTCTTAAATGTTATGCTGTTATATTTAATTTGAAGATGTTAAATGGAACTTCAGATTTAGAATTTTGAGAAATTTTGATGTAATTTACATAATTGAAAACATACGGCCGGGCGCGGTGGCTCACGCCCGTAATCCCAACATTTTGGGAGGCCAAAGAGGGCGGATCATGAGGTCAGGAGATCGAGACCATCCTGGCTAACATGGTGAAACCCCGTCTCTACTAAAAATGCAAAAAACTAGCCGGGCGAGGTGGCGGACGCCTGTAGTCCCAGCTACTCGGGAGGCTGAGGCAGGAGAATGGCGTGAACCTGGGAGGTGGAGCTTGCAGTGAGCCGAGATCGCGCCACTGCACTCCAGCCTGGGCGACAGAGTGAGACTCTGTCTCAAAAAAAAGAAAACATACTTGAAGATGGCGCAGAAAGCGAAGAAGGAAGCTCCTGCCCTTCCTAAAGCCGAAGCCAAAGCGAAGGCATTAAAGGCCAAGAAGACAGTGTTGAAGGGTGTCCACAGCCACAACATACTTGAATATGTTTTTTGCTTGAATTTTTATTGATGTCTGCAAAATTCTAATTTACTTTTAAAAATTATATTTGAATATAACCTAGTAGCCATATTAGAATGTGTCTTCCAGTTTATCTTCATTGAAGGGGCTTAAATTGGAAACTACAGTTTTCTCAGGTCTTTACAAACTGAAGTGTATATCCAGTCCGTCAGAGCTAGCCTCCAGTAAGTCACTGTGGCCTTCTGCCAATCTGTTGCCTTTCTCTGGATTCTTCTAGCATTGATTTTTTTGCAGTCTAGCAATGATGTCTGTGTACTTCCCCATTACACTCAAGCCTGTCTGGTGGATCTCAGCCTTGCCTGCGATTTTCACTGACACCCTTACATCTCCATCCAGTCCTGTCTGGATGACTCCTGTTGAAGCTTAATAACCCCTGAGCTGGTTTTGTCCAGATCCGCTAGGCTGCTGTCCCTCACGTTGTTCCTGGTTACCCAGACCGAAAACCTGGGAGTCACAGACCCTTCAGCTTTTACAGCCAGTGTCATGCACTGCCATGTGTCACTGTGGTGCCCAGCCCCTTCATCCCCGGTCCAGCGCAGCTGCGTTGTTTAAGCCATCATCTCCTGGCTGGGCTGTGGGGGCCGCTCTGTGTCACCACCATGCCCCTGCTTCCACCTTTTCCCTCCAGTCCCAGCTTAAGTTGAGATTTGAGAGAAAATGATGACACGATAGTGTTGCCGGCAAGATTGAAAACTACTGTTTCTGCCTTCAAGTTTTATTATCTCTGTTTTACACACTGAAAAAACAGGGGTCCAGGAACTTGCTGAAGACCACACAGACCCACTTCCTGGTCTTCTCATCCTTCAGTCCACAGTTATGGAATTCAGGATAGAATGTACCAGAACAGCCGGGCGCCATGGCTCAAGCCTGTAATCCCAGCACTTTGGGAGGCTGAGACGGGCGGATCACGAGGTCAGGAGATCGAGACCATCCTGGCTAACACGGTGAAACCTCGTCTCTACTAAAAGTACAAAAAACTAGCGGAGCGAGGTGGCGGGCGCCTGTAGTCCCAGCTACTCGGGAGGCTGAGGCGGGAGAATGGCGGGAACCCGGGAGGCGGAGCTTGCAGTGAGCTGAGATCCGGCCACTGCACTCCAGCCTGGGCGACAGAGCGAGACTACGTCTCAAAAATAAATAAATAAATAAAAAAGAATGTACCAGAACAGCACAAGGAAAACACTTAGGCCTTGCTTAGCTCCACCAGCCCCGGCAGTTCCTGGCCCCAGTTCCGCCCCTCAGGGCAGTGTCTGGTTTAACTGCTGGTCCCCCTCAGGGCCCAGTGCCCCTCAGACCACTGGCTGAGCCAAGTGGGTGTATTCGCAAGCTATGTTAGTGCCAGAGACTCAGCCCTGGGAAAGTAGGGCTCTCCTCTGTGGCACCTGGGGCCCTTCCCGAGGTTATTAAGTACCTGTCTATTTGGCAACCTCTGATATTCAGAATGTGTTGCGTTTTTCTATTTTAGGAATCACTTGTATTTGCTTCCTTGTAAGAAATTAATTTGGGGTAAAAATCTGCAAAAAATCTTTTAAGAAATGAGTATTGTTAGGTAGTGGAACTTTTTTTTTTTTTTGGACACAGAGTCTTGCTCTGTCACCCAGGCTGGAGTGCAGTGGTGCGATCTCAGCTCACTGCAACCTCCGCCTCCTGGGTTCAAGCGATTCTCCTGCCTCAGCCTCCCGAGTAACTGGGATTACAGGCATGTGCCACCACACCCTGCTAATTTTTTTTTTTTTTTTTCATTTTTAGTAGAGACAGGGTTTCACTCTGTTAGTCAGGATGGTCTCAATCTCCTGACCTCGTGATCCACCCGCCTCAGCTTCCAAAGTACTGGGGTTACAGGTGTGCACCACCCCACCCCGCCTGGCTAATTTTCTTTTTGTATTTTTAGTAGAGACGGAATTTCACCATGTTAGCTAGGATGGTCTTGATATCTCTGACCTCGTGATCCGCCCACCTCCGCCTCCCAAATTGCTGGGATTACAGGCGTGAACCACCGCACCCGGCCCGTAGTGGAACATTTTTAGAGATGTAGATGTATTTTTAACATCATTTTTAACAGTTTTATTTTTCCCAAGGAGTCAGAACAGCTGCTGGCCAAACAATGCCCGTTTGTTGTTGGTTTTAGCAAGAGGAAGGTGCCCTTGCATCCAGGCCGGGGCCCTCTGGCTGGCTGCTCTGGGTTGCTGAGGGATGCCTTGTTGGAATGCCCTGCCTTGTGGACACTTTGTTCATTTAGAAAGTGCCAGTTCTGTGTGTTGAAGGAGAAAGGAAGGTTTCTAGGAATAACATAATCATTTTTTTTCTGTTCGGTTCTTTCAGGTCGGTGCCCACTTTCTGGAGGCGGTGGTGAGGAAGTTCGATGCCGTCTATAAACATGGAAGTGAAGGGAAAGAGTGTGACAACCTGTTCACCATCCTCGCCCATTTATACAACTTCCACGTGGTTCAGTCTCTCCTCATCTTCGACATTTTGAAAAAACTGATTGGAACTTTCACCGAAAAAGATATTGAACTGATCTTGTTAATGCTGAAAAACGTGGGTTTTTCGTTGAGAAAAGATGATGCTTTATCACTTAAGGAACTGATCACTGAAGCCCAGACCAGAGCCAGCAGGGCAGGCAGCGAGTTTCAGGACCAGACCAGGGTACGCGTGCGACACTTGATCTGCTTCCTAAGTCCCTAAAGCCCACAAACTGGCCAGAACCTAGAAATCAGTATCTGGGGTAAATATTATACTCTTCCTTTCCTAGTGATTTCTGTTTCTTCTGTCTCGTCCCGTTTTCTGGCTTTAATATGTGAATGGACCTTATTCCTTTACTAAGAACTCAGAAAATATTTTGTGAATTCAAAAATTGATCTATGTAACATTCATTTATGCAAAACATATTTACCAAGGAGGCCACAGGACCTGGGGCTCTAGGGTAAGCCTGGGTTGGACTTTGGGCTCTGCCACTTGACAGCAGCATAACGTGGGTCTTCTTAGCCTCAGTTTTCCCCTCTGTCAGACAGGAACTGACCACAGCTCTCACCTTGTGTGCTGTTCAGATGATGAGATGGGTGGAACCGTGTGTTTCTGAGAAACCCTTTGGGGAAGAACCCGAAAAGCGTTAGTGTGAGAACCTGGAGGGGCCATCACAAGAGAAAAAGGCAGAGTCCAGGACTCTGGACCCTTGTTAATTACTGCAGGGAATTGAGGGTTTATCCTGGGGGCCTCGGAAGGTCCCAGCCGCTGATTGACAAGTTGGAGTTTTCCTTCTGATGGTCACTTTGACTCTAAGATAGAAAGAGGTGCGAGGTGGTCGGAGTCAGGATTTTTGCAGGAGCTGGGGAGTAGGTGGTGGCAAATGTCGGGATCGTGGCAGCAGGTGTGGACATGGGCGTCAGAAATGACTAGACCTCATGTGGATTGGGGTGAAGGGAAGGAGGGCTCAGGGTCACCTGTCAGGGGCACAGGGGACCGTGCAGGAGGAGGTGAGGATTTAGAAGGACAGGCACCTCCGTTTCGGAGAGTCTGGGTTAGCGGTGAACAAAGTGGGCTGAAGGGATTCGGGGCTGCTCTTGTAGAGGGGTCCTGGGAGCCGTGGACGTGGGTGGACTTGCCTGGCAGGGGGCAGGCTGTGAAGAGGACCTTCAGGTTAAGGAGCACTGACGTTTAGCTGCAGGGAGGAGGGAGAGCTGGCAGGTGAGAAGGAAATGAGGATGGTCCCAGAAGCCGGGGACCCCTAGTGTCCCCAGGAAGAATTCACGCCCGTGTGGGATGCTGAGGACCAGCAAGAGGAGGAAGGGATTTGCGTTTTGGGCTGAATTGTGACAGCGGTCCTTACTGGCTTATCCTGGTCACCGGAGAAGCCAGTCTGAAGAGGAGGGGGCTGGAGAAGGGAATGGGAGCAGCGGATTAAATGGTGCTTTAAAATGGAGAAGAGACAGAAAGTACATTAGTGGCCACCTAGCTCTAGGGTGCTGGCTGGGGAGTTGGGGAAACGGGGAATGGTTGTTGATGGGCTTGGAGTTTCTCTTCTTGGGTGATGAGAAAGTTCTAAATTGATTGTAGGGATAGTTGCACAGAATGTACTGAAAGCCACCTAATTATATACCTTACATGAGTGAGTTTCATGGTATATGAATTCTGTATCAATAAGAAGTTGACATTTGGGGACATCTCAGAGGGTATGTGGGAATTCTTTGTGCTGTTCTTGCAGCTTTGCTGTAAGTATGACATGACTTCCAGTTTTAAAGTTTAAAAACTTACAAGGCCAGTGGTAGGAGAGAAGATGTCCAGGGCGGGTCGCTGGAGGCCAGGGTGGGAGCAGGAGCGCAGTAGGGCCCGGGGCGGCCGAGGAGGTGTGGATGGTGCGGAAGGGCGAGGCGTGTGGCGAGCAGAAGGGAACGTGAGATCTCTGGGGAGGCTGGGTTCCCACTTGATGCTGGAGGACACACTTCTGTTTGAGGTATTATTTAGCCCTGCGTAAGCGGCTGAGACTGGTTTAGACCGTCTCTACCTAACGGCCGTCCTGACTTTGTGTCGTGGCAGTGGCGGCCCTGTGCATCAGGTGTGGTAGATTTCTTGCCAACTTGAATGGGCCGTTTAGACTGTTTGAAATGATGGACTTTCCATTTTTTCATTTTTCTTGAAGATTCGGTTTATGCTAGAGACGATGTTGGCCCTGAAGAACAATGACATGCGCAAAATTCCAGGCTATGACCCCGAGCCTGTGGAGAAGCTGAGGAAACTGCAGAGAGCTTTGGTAAGTCAAGGAACTTTCGGTTCTGCTTTGCTCAGAGCTTCCATGTCAGCATGAGCCTGTGGTGATACAGTCAGCCCTGCGAGTCAGGGCGGTGTCTGGTGAGTGAGGCCGTGCTCAGAGGAAGAGTGAAGGCTGCTCAGTTTTCCTCGGGGGCTGTCCCAGTGGTCTGGGCGCACTCGTGCAGAGTGTCCGTGCGTGGGGAAGCCCGTGTTGGGCGAGCGTCCTCTTTGCCTCGCCCCGGGTGCTGAACTTGGGCTGCATCGTTGGATCATCCCATGCGTTAAGAGAAGGCCGGGTCCCCACCTGGACCGAGGAAATCGGATGATGTAGGTCCTTGGACCGTCCCTGACATGCAGCCAGGATGAAGACTGAGCAACTCCCTGCCGGAGTGAGTCTTTCAGCCCCTGTCATCTGGAGTCCAAATCGTCCTTGACCCAGGCTCTTCCAGGCGCGTGCTCCCCTGCCACTGAGCCTGAGGCAGCTCTGTCACTTTCCCCTGTGGGGGCAGCTTTCCAAACAACGCGTCTGGGGTGCTGGACTCTGAAACAGAAAACACCGAGTTTACTGCTAGTGTTGGCATTTTTCCAAACAGGTTAATCATCCCAATGGCCAGTGAATCATCCAGTATTCCAGTATTCATGCACCAGAAATGGCATGGTCAAAAACAAAGCCACCAGGGGTGGAAGTACAGAATATGAACCAATTAAAAGCGTTTCATTAGCTCTTCTCTCTTAATCAGGTCCGCAGCGCCGGCTCAGGTTCTGAGACTCAGCTTCGCATCTCCTGGGACAGCATCTTGAATGCGGAGCAGACAGGTCGCTGGTGGATTGTGGGGTCTGCCTGGAGTGGGGCCCCGATGATCGACAACAGTCACCATACACACCTGCAGAAGCAGCTTGCGGGGACGGTAGGGACGCCCATGCTCAAGGCTGCCAGGCAGTGGCACCCCCCTGTGTGTTGGGTGGTCACAGCTTTACCTGGAGCAGCTCTCTTACTGTTCTTGAATGGTCACTGAAATGTACAAGGTTTATTTGGAGGCCTTATAGAAATTGCTATTAATATTACATTGTGATATAATTTTTTCTGTTTCTGTTGTATCTTTTTACTGAACTTTAAGAGATCTGAAATTTGAATGACATGGGGCATGAGGACCCGAACGCTCACGGGGCAGGAGCCCGTTGCTGAGACCCCTCGTGCTGCCCCCCTGGGCTGTGCATTCTAGGCCACAGGCCATGGATTTCACATTGTGGAAATTCAAGTCCATTTTTCACCCACACTTCCCTTGTTATCCCCTCGTGTCCTTCCCTGTCCCAGATTCTGTGTCACTCGTGGTGGTCACGGTTCCCCAGGCTCTGCCAGTGACTGGCTCTGTGCTTTATTCATCGTCGCTTGCCCTGAGGTTGAACCGCAACTGAGAAGCCTCCGCCATGAGTGTTTTCTCCCCCAGCGGCTGTGGCTTCACTGTGTCTCCCCCTTGCTCAGAGGGGCATTGCCCGAGAGTGAACTTGGTGCTGACGCTCCTCTGCCCACATCGACCTCACAGTTGGAATCGGTGACACTGAAGCACAGTAGGGTATCTCTCAGGAAGCAGTTTCCATGGAGACATGTGTATCACTTGTCCATTCATCATGCTTCCAGGTCAGCTCAAAGATCCTAGAACTCGCCCGGAAGCAGAGGATGAACACGGACATCCGGAGAAACATATTCTGCACAATAATGACAAGTGAAGATTTTTTGGATGCTTTCGAAAAGCTTCTGAAGTAAGTATTTGTGTACACATTTTGACCTATTAATGAGATGCTGTAAAATAAGTAAGTTGATTTGCTTTTTGAGTTTTGGTGACTGAGTCTGATGCTGCTTAGGGAGGACAGGGCTATTCTTGTGACCATCTGCGCACGCTGTTGGATTCGTGCATCCCTGGGTTAGTCATCTTGTTCCTATTAATTTGCCTCTAGTAGTTCCTCATTAGAACATTTTATGATATATAAACATGGGGGGTTTTGGGGTTTTTTTGAGACAGCGTCTTGCCATGTTGCTCAGGCTGGAGATTGAGGAGTTTTGACTGAAAGTATCAGATAACCTTGTGAGTGGCTGTTGGTTGTCATGAATTGCTTAAAAATATATAAATCTTCATAATAAAGCTATTCTGATTCTTCATTTAAAACTTCCTGGTCTAGTTTCTATAATTAGTTGTAATAAGATTTTAAAGATCCTGTAATCCCAGCTACTTAGAAGGCTGAGACAGGAGGATCACTTTAGCCCAGGAGTTCAAGACCAGCCTGGGCAACATACTGAGACCCCATCTCGTTTAAAAAAAATTTAAATGTACCTGTGTAGTTTTATGAGATACTTCTAAACAATGTAATGTTAATACATACTCTTTTATTTGCTTCAAACTAGGATGAAATATAGGGAGAACATGGTTCGTTTTAGGATTCTGATAATTAGGGTTTTATTTTCTAAACTGGGGTGCCTAGTTGAAGTGGAAGTCCTGAGCTTCCTTTGCCTCTCTGTGGCCTCGCTGTTTTGCTGATACATCCCGTCTCCCTAGTTACCCTTTGTCTCTAAAAGGGCTCTTTTGAGGAGAGCTCTTCTTCTCTAGTCAGCGGGTCTAGCTTATCCTTTGTACTCAGAAGGACTTCTTTTATTTTTCGTCTGGTGGACTTCATGTTTTGAAATTTTTGGCCTTTCAAACTATGTTTATTAAACAATAGTTTTTCCCACTATTATTCATCAAAATCATGAGTTATGAATCTGAGCTTTTAATCAACATGAATTGATAATAAATGCAGCCAAAACTCAGTTGGTTCTTTGGGCTGCCTGCACCGCCTTCACGTGAGTGCTGTCTGTGGGGCTATGCCGTTTGCAGTGGAGTTGGTGCTTCTCTCCTAAGGTGCAGAGTGTCTGCCTTTGTGCAGGGGCGGCAGCCTCAGCCATATTCGGATCTCACCAGAAACTGGAAGCAGCCCACATGCCCCTCAGCTGGGGAAAGGATAAACCATGAGACGCTGTCTAAGGGATACTTACTACTTAGCATCACGAGGGGCAAACTCCCAAGGCCCCAACAGCACAGTGGCTCTCGAGTGTATTCTGCCAGTGCAGGAGGCCACCCTGCCTCGAATCTGTGTGACAGAGGCAGAGGCAGAACTAGAGGGACAGAAGCAGATTAGCAGTGGCCCATGGCAAGGGGGGCGCACGGCCCCAGGTTCTCGCGGCAGATTAGCGGTGGCCCACGGCAAGGGGGGCTCACGGCAAGGGGGGCCCACGGCAAGGGGGGCTCATGGCCCCAGGTTCTCGCAGGCGATGGCGAGTTCTGTTTCGGCAGTGCCGGTGGTGTCATGTCTATATGGGCTTATCCACACTCACAGGATTCTGCACTGCGAAGGATAGGTTTCACTGTGTGTGAGCTCTAACTCAAGTTTTACAAACAGGCAGGCACCCTGGCTCATGTCTGTAATCCCAGTACTTTGGGAGGCCAAGGTAGATGGATCACCTGAGGTCAGGAGTTCAAGAGCGGCCTGGCCAACATGGTGAAACCCCATCTCTACTAAAAATACAAAAATTAGCTGAGGGTGGTGGTGGCACCTGTAATCTTAGCTACTCGGGAGGCTGAGGCACAAGAATCGCTTGAACCTGAGAGGTGGAGGTTGTCGTGGGCTGAGGTCACACCACTTGCACTCCAGCCTGGGTGACAGAGCAAGACTGTCTCAAAAAAAAAAAGAAAGAAAGAAAATGTGAAGTCATTGCCATAGCAGGAACCAGCTCTGAGGGCACACACGATTGAGGCGTTTATTGTCAGCCGGGCACAGCTGTCGACTTTTGCAGCTGGCGGGGGACCTTAATGGTCTTGTCTCCTCTGACGTTTTGTCACATTGTGGGATAAGCTGAGGACCAGAGAGGTTGTGACGGGGCTGGGCCCCTAGCTGGTGTCTGCCGCTGCCTCCACCTCCTTTACCTGGCTTGCCTCTCACCAGAGCTTTCCAGGCGGGAAGGATTTCCCCTGAAAGGTATCAGCCATTAAACTTCGGAAGTCGAGCGATGTTCCAGTCATTGCTGTTCTCTGTTTTCTAGGCTTGGACTTAAGGATCAGCAGGAGAGAGAAATCATTCACGTTCTCATGGATTGCTGCCTTCAAGAAAAAACTTACAATCCATTCTATGCTTTCCTGGCTAGCAAATTCTGTGAATATGAAAGGAGATTTCAGGTAGCTTAGTGCGGAGGCACCAGTTACATCTGCTCTACTGTTTTTTCTACACATGCTGCCTGGTTCAACCCACCTGCAAAGGAGTTCCCCAAGTCAGGAGGCCGCTGATATCCCAGTCACGTGGTCCACACTGGCTGCCAGGCCACGTTCACTGGGAGCGGAAGTGGGAGGGCTAGAGGGGAATGTCAAAGGTCCACCATGTCCTCATGTCGCCTGCTCCTGCCACAGTCGCAGGCAGTGTGTGGCCAGGCCAGCAGGAGCACCTCACCGGTTTACAGTGCACCAGTCTCTTCTGATGTCACTTGCTGTGGCCTTTTCCTTAGAATGTTCTGTTGGTATCTGCTGATTTGGGAGGAAAACTGCACCAGAAAGAGATTCTTGTGAAACTGCTTGGGACTATGCTCCATAGGAAAGGACAGTAAGGCCACCACTAAAAGTCTTGATGTTTAGAATATTAAAAATAAGATAATAAGAAAATACCTTTAGGTTCTGTTCTTGGTGATGTATTATAATAATTTGTGGCCATTTACCTTTTTTTCTCCTTTTAACTATGATACTAGATGACTTTCCAGTTCAGCATATGGGACAAATTTCGGGACTTGGAAAACTTGCCAGCTACGAATTTCTCTAATTTGGTTCATCTGGTGGCCCACTTGTTGAAGACAAAATCTCTTTCCCTTTCCATCTTAAAGGTTCGTGTAACATGTGAAAATACTGAAAGCAATGGAAATGGGAGTGTAATTGTTTACATCAGGTCCTATTGTACCAGCGTGTTTTTCTTCGATTCTGATTCATCTGAAAAGTGCCTGCGTTTTCCTAGCCAGCATAGAAAATGGCCAGACTAACAGGCGCTACAAATTAACCTGGTAAATGAAGGCACGGCTGCAGTTCTTTTGCTAATCTGAGTGAATCTGTTTTGGGGTTTGAGGTTAATTTGTTGGTCCTAATTATTAAATCCTGAACTAGGCCGGGTGCGGTGGCTCAAGCCTGTAATCCCAGCACTTTGGGAGGCCGAGAAGGCGGATCACGAGGTCAGGAGATCGAGACCATCCTGGCTAACACGGTGAAACCCCGTCTCTACTAAAAATACAAAAAAAAAAAAAAATAACTAGCCGGGCAAGGTGGCAGGTGCCTATAGTCCCAGCTACTCCAGAGGCTGAGGCAGGAGAATGGCGTAAACCCGGGAGGCAGAGCTTGCAGTGAGCTGAGATCTGGCCACTGCACTCCAGCCCGGGCGACAGAGCAAGACTCCATCTCAAAAAAAAAAATCCTGAACCAGTCACTGTTCGTGAGGAGGAGAGTGGACGAAGTAGGGCCTGGTGTCCTTAGAGGTGAGGTGAGTTTGCTCACTTCTATGTAAGTTGTTAGAAAACTGTAGGCTTTCTCCGGCCCTGCTGTGTTTTGGGACTTTGCAGTGAACCATGAAACACAGACGTCTTTTTTTCTTTTTCCCCAAGATGGAGTGTTGCTCTGTCGCCCAGGCTGGAGTGCAGTGGCCGGATCTCAGCTCACTGCAACCTCCGCCTCCCGGATTCAAGCGATTCTCCTGCCTCAGCCTCCCAAGTAGCTGGGACTACAGGCGCCTGCCGCCACACCCAGCTAATTTTTGTATTTTTAGTAGAGACAGGATTTCACTGTGTTGGCCAGGCTGGTCTGGAACTCCTGACCTTGTGATCTGCCTTCCTCAGCCTCCCAAAGTGCTAATATTACAGGCGTGAGCCACTGTGCCCGGCTGAAACCTAGGCATTTTATAAGTTGGGATTTGATGTGGGCCAGTAAGGCTTGGATAGTAGGACCAACAGACTCTGAATAGCCTAAAAAAATTTGGAGCGCCTGGGGGGCAATGGGAAGTGAAAAGCAGAGAAAGTTGAGGGGCGTTGACTGCAGTGGCCTGGACCCACAAGACAGCTGCAGCCGCAGCTTCCCGTGTGTTTCTGTGTGTCCTGTGCAGTTCATCAGCATGCCCGCTCCAGTGCACACTACGTCCCTTGCTGTGTCCAACTTCCTGTGTCCAAGTGTCTAAGTTGGGCCACTGTACTGAAAACGAGGGCACCGAGCCTTACGCCAAATCCTGACAACTGGAATAACTTAGATCACGGCGGAGGCGTCGCTCCCCCTCCACTCCCCGGCCTTGCCTTTCGCTCACTCAGGAATCGTGCTCATCATGGATACTGCCGCAGATGAGCGGGAGAGGCGTGGCAGGAGTGCATCCTTTGGCCTAGAGCTTTAGAGATGCCCCAGGCCCCACTCCGCCCCCCCGGGCTGCTCTCATTCCCAGTATCTCTGTGTTCCGGCCATGCTTTGTGGTCTCGCTGTGTCCCGGGTCTGCAAGCGCCTGTGATGGTGTTTGGCTGCCGACCTCCCTGTGGGTATCCTTCCCGTCACCATGCATTTAGTCCCCTCCTCGAGCTCGCTGACATTCAGCTAAGATGGAAGTGGGTCCATGCTGGCGCCCGTGAGTCTGTTCTGGGTAGCATCCTACTGTATACGTATGCCTCAGTTTACATACTTATTTATCCTACTGATCCGTGTTTAAGTTATTTCTGATTTTTTGATAGTTTTCTAGGAGAGAGATATATATGGATTAGTCTTCTAGAAGTAAATTTTATATATGTATAGTTTTAATTAGGGGATGGGTGCTTTGGGAATGGAGGTAATTTATGGTTCAGGTCTAGATACTGAATTTCTGATTCATAAGGTGTATGCCCCGGGAATTGCACTTACACTGCTCAGTTGTTCTCAGCGGTGATTGTGGCCGGCCACACCTCTGCCAGCAGGGTATAGGGATTCCCAAGGCCCACATCCTTGCCAACAGGTGTTCATTTCTTAGCTCTAGAAATAGCTTCTTAAATCAGGGGTAGAGTGGGGGAGTGGGGGAGATTCATTTTTACTCTAATTAAGTATGTTTACAAATCATTGACAAAGTTGACTGAATCAGGGTAACTATTTTTCTCTGTGTCCTGACCATTAGGTAGTTGAATTCAGTGAACTGGACAAACCCAGAGTGCACTTTTTACGAAAAGTATTAAGTATCCTGTTAACGGAAACAGAAACTGAAGACCTCAGTTTGATTTTCACAAGGTATGTGCCCCACCCTTTCTGATGAGACGTGGAAGAGAAATAGATTGTTTTCACTTGTGTTCATTTAGAAACACAAGGGTGTACTACGTGTGTAGCTTAATCTTTTCAGTTTTATTTTTAAGCTAGTATGCATTAGATCTGGGGAATAGAAATTTGTCTACCAGCAAACTAACAATGATTGGTAATAATATGTTAAGAAGTTCTTAATTGAGAATTCTGTTTTTAAAAGAAACTGGTTATGTCTCACTATTCGAGATACCCAGGATTGAGATCCAGGAGAGGCTCAGCCCTGACATGTGTTTATACGATTCCTTCCCAGAGTATCTGACAATCCAAAGCTGGGGATGTTACGTGAGGGTTTGAAGCTTTTCATCAGCCACTTCCTGCTAAAGAACGCACAGGCCCACAGAAGCGCCGACCAAGCCAACGTGCTGCGAGAGAGAGCTGACCTTGTGACAAAGTGTCTGCAAGGAAAAGCTTCCCTGAGAATGTAGTCAGGGAAGGAAGGAAGGCAGGTGGCCCTTTGACCGTAAAATGTCCTTGGTAAACCCAAAGCTTTATTCTGTTGCCTGCGTGTGAACGTTTGGTAGAGCTATATCATTGTCTATCATTGTATTATATTTTGAGATAATTTTTTGATCTAAGGTTTTATTGTTTGTATTTAAAGCCATTTTCAAATAACTATATCTTTGGGGGTGAGAGGAGAAGGAGGGAGGGAAAAGGGGGTTCAGGCGTACTGGACAGGGTTCTCTAAGCAGTGAGGCTGGTGTGTGTGATTGTCTTAAAATTGTTTAATAGGTATGGCCGAGCGTGACGGCTCACGCCTGTAATCCCAGCACTTTGCGAGGCCAAGGCGGGTGGATCACTTGAGGCCAGGTATTTGAAACCAGCCTGGGCAAAACCCGGTCTCTACTAGAAATACAAAAATGAGCCAGGCATGATGGCACATGCTGGTGATACAGTTTCTGAGGTGGCTGAGGCACAAGAATTGCTTGAATCCTGGAGGTAGAGACTGCGGTGAGCCAAGATTGTACCACTGTACTCCAACCTGGGCTGGACAGTGAGACTGTCAAAAAAAAATAGATAAAATAGGCCACTAGAGGGTGCAGTTATGAAGAAATTGATGAGGTTTTTAGCTTTTTAAAATAATTGGTTAAAAGTTCAAAAACCATCAGTTAAATGTGATTCTTCTTTTGAGACGGAGTCTTGCTCTGTCGCCCAGGCTGGAGTGCAGTGTGGTGTAATCTTGACTCACTGCACCCTCCGTCTCCCGGGTTCAAGCGATTCTCCTGCCTCAGCCTCCCTAATAGGTGGGGCTACAGGCGTGTGCCACCACGCCTGGCTAGTTTTTGTATTTTAGTAGAGACGAGGTTTCACCATGTTGGCCAGGTTGGTCTTGAACTCTTGACCTCAGGTGATCCACCCGCCTCGGCCTCCCAAAGTGCTGGGATTACAGGCGTGAGCCGCTGCGCCCAGCTTCAATGTGATTCTTGATACTGTTTTAAGTATTTGGGATGCAGTTGAACTTTGGCAAAGTCAGTCAACTTAAGCCCTGTGGATATGGCCTTATGTAGACTACAGTGCAGACAGGTGCTTTTCATCATTCATGTGACATTCCCACACAGTTGAGGGTATTCATCTCACCAATTCCAAATTGTAAATATTCCTAAGCAACTCTGAGGTCACCAAACAGTAGTTATTTGACTGTTAATAGGTGCTACTTGCTTGCAAGGATTTGGAGATGTAAACATGAAGAAAATACAATTACTGCCTGCAAAGAATTAACATTTATCTAGTGAGAGGAACAAACACACCCCATTCACTAAGTGTGGAAAACTGATTTTGGGAGGAAGCAGAAACGTCCCTAGATACTAGCACGTATTACAGATACCCAAATGTTTATTGTTTTGCTTTTCTTTCTCAAATGCTGCAGACTCAATTTACATTTTACCTTTGATTGTTGAAAAAAGTCACTAAGATGTGAATACAGAATAGACATTGAGAGGTTGTATAAACTCATCTGTCCAGCAGTCACTGTCCTCCTCAGAGTGGTCCTGTTGGGCAGATGGGCACAGGTGCTGGTGATGTCACTCCTGTGCAAAACACCCCCTTTGTGGCACTTTCAGATATTATGTATTTATTTTTTAAGAGAGAGACAGGCTTACTCTGTCACCCAGGCCGGAGTGCAGTGGCATGATCATAGTTACTGTAGCAAATTCCTGGACTGAAGCAATCCTTTTGCCTCAGCCTCACGGATAGCTAGGACCACAAGCAGTAGAGACCAGATAGCCCTGTGTTATACAGGCTGGGCTTGAACTCCCGGCCTCAAGTGATCCTCTTGCCTTGGCCTCCCAAACACAGGGATTATAGGTGTGAGCCTCCGTGCCTGGCCTCAGATTTTATTTATCTGTGCCCTGTAGCAGTTTGTGTTTGGAAATTGTGATGTGAAGTCATCAGTGTCTGTGCATATCCCTAAACTAATGGTTTAAGCTTTGAAGCGTGTGCAAGCAACATGAACAACTGAATACAGAAAGTAACTCAAAGCAGCACAGAGACTGTGTCGTCCCTACAGACTTCCTAGCCCTGCATTTAGCAACATCATTCCACCCGAGGCCAGATTCAAACCCTATGTCTTCTGGCAGGTTCTGAATTTAGAGGACAAATAAAGTGACAGGTACTAAGAGAAGAGTGAATTAAGTGAAAATCTTCCCTTTGTTAAGGAGCTTTTTAACAAGAGTGTCTTTGCTGGGTGGTGATTGGGGTATAACAGATCAGTTCTACTGGACGTGTAGCTTGATAGTGAAATAAGGAGCTTGGGCTAAGGAAAAATCAACACACTGCTTCCTTCCTCAAGAAGGTCTTACTATGAAGAAAAAAATGTCAGTTGAACTACATTGTGCTTTACACCACTGTTGATTTGCATTCTGATGCAAGCCCCCGGCCTCACAGACCAAGAGGATCCCTGGCCGCCTGTGAATGGCCCACATTTGAGTAGCACTAACGTAAGTGATGTGAGTAGGAATTAATTATGGGTGCAGCTACTAGGATTGGGAAAAACTATCACGACAGTGGCACCGCCTGATTTCATTATGTGCCACACGCAGTAACCCTTGTTTGAGGTAGAGAATTGAAGCTGATTTTTCTGCAGAACATGAATTTCTATAAACAATCCCATTTTTATATTGTCTTTTATTATTAAAACAAAAATACCTATCTTTGCTATACAGTATATTTATGACTTAAATTATCAGCTACGGTTTGCATTTAGTATATGGCAGATTACCTGTAAGTCTGTACATTTTAACAACATATGGGGCTGGGCACAGTGGCTCGCACCTGTAATCCCAGCACTTTGGGAGGTTTGGGCGGGCAGATCACTTGAGATCAGGAGTTCGAGACCAGCCTGGCCAACATGGCAAAACCCCATCTCTACTAAAAATATAAAAATTCATTGGGCATGATGGCAGGCACCTGTAATCCCAGCTACTCAGGAGGCTGAGGCAGGAGAATCACTTAAACCTGGGAGGCGGAGGTTGCAGTGAGATCTCTGCTCACTGCACTCCAGCCTAGGTAACAAGAGTGAAACTCTCTCAAAAAAACAACAAAAAAACCAATATATATGGGCTGTTAGTAATTATAATTTAGTATAAATAGTAAATAAGTACATCTTGACTAAAAGCTAGGAATTCAGAATTGCTTTTAAATATATAGGGGTTTTTTAGAAATGTATTACAGTGCAATTGAAAATACACTTAAAATACTGCAGGATGCCTAGTGCTCAGTGTTACGTATGAACTTGTGGACTTTGCAGTGCAGGTTCAGAACTGCTAATGTATAGAATGACTAAACAGCTGTCTTAGGGAATCTCATTTTTAGAGGTGTAAGGAACAAACTTTAAAGTATTGAAATGTGTAAATAAAATGTATTTTTTATATTTTGTTTAGAGTAACAGTGAATGTTTATTTTGAAAGACCAGCTTGGCCGGGCATGGTGGCTCACATCTGTCATCCCAGCACTTAGGGAGGCCGAGGCGTGTGGATCATCTGAGGTCAGGAGTTCGGGACCAGCCTGGCCAACATGGCGAAAACCCTGTCTCTACCAAAAATACGAAAATTAGCCAGGCATAGTGGCAGGCGCCTGTAATCCCAGCTACTGGGGAGGCTGAGGCAGGAGAATTGCCTGAACCCAGCACGGGGAGGTTGCAGTGAGCTGAGATTACGTCACTGCACTCCAGCCTGGGCAAAAGAACAAGCCTCCGTCTCAAAGAAAAAAAAAAGCTTTGGTGGTATACTGAGGTCTGTACCTGTTCTTTACCTTTTAAAGAAGGCTTCTTAGCTCTATGATTTAGGAAGAAAGATTCATTCTCTGCAGCCCCAGAGAGACAGAAAGCCCAGGAGGTGGAATGTTAGCCACTGGAGAACTTGGGGGGATTATGTGGGTGAAGTGTGTTCTTGTAACTTTTCTGTAAGTGTATAATTGTTTCAAAATAGATTTTTTGAAAGCATTCGTAATTCAGAACACATTCTCTAAAGATCTAAAATATACTATTCTTTTACAGAAATAATTAAGCAAACTGATTGGAATCACCTTTGCTTCCTTCGTAAAAAATTGCCTAGGCCTTAGCGTAAATCTGCCAAGATTTACCTTAACTTTGGGGGGGTTGGTTTCCTTCAGCTTGGTCAGGTGCCTGCCTCAGCTCCCTGTCGCACTGCCCGCGTTGGCAGGGAGGGAGGGAGAGCTGGAGAATGGAAGGAGGGAAGGTCCTGTCATTGGCCGTGCTCAGGGGCTTCAGTATCAGGAACTGCACTGATGGGCCTGGTGTCAGTGGGTGTCCAAATTGTCCAGACACCTACATCCCTTCGGGGTCGAATGGAGTGTATAGGAGTGAGCCAGAAGATGCCAGCACCCTCCCCCTCTCCCCGCTGTGGCAGGCATCCCAAGGGCCAGGTCAGGAGTGCATTCATTCTCTCTTTTTTTTTTTGAGACGGAGTCTCACTCTGTTGCCCAGGCTGGAGTGCAGTGGTGTGGTCTCGGCTCACTGCAAGCTCCACCTCCCAGCTTCAAGTGATTCTTCTGCCTCAGCCTCCTGAGTAGCTGGGATGACTGGCACATGCCTCCACACCTGGCTCATTTTTGTGTTTTTAGTAGAGACGGGGTTTCACCATGTTGGTAGGCTGGTCTCAAACTCCTGACCTTGTGATCCACCTGCCTTGGCCTCCCAAAGTGTTGGGATTACAGGCGTGAACCACGGCGCCTGGCTCATTCATTCTCTTGTAGGTAGCTGGGCCCAGATTTTCTTTTCTGAACCACTTGTAAGTTGCATCATCAAATCCCTTCACGCCTAAATGCTTTTGTATGTCTTTCCTAAGAACAAGAACATTTACTTCTGTAATCACAGTATAATTATCAAAGTAAGGAATTCACAGTGATAGAATACTAACAGAATGTCCCTTGAGTTTTCTTGCTGCCTCTCAAGGGACATTCTGTTAGTATTCTAAGACCAGCTTCTAAGCTGGTCCATGCTTTGTAGTAGCTTACCAGAACTTACTCATCCTGCATAACTGAAACTTTGTACCCGTGACCATCACCTCCCATTCGCCTCTCCCCCATAGCGCCCGGCAACCATCCTCCTCCTTTCTGCTTCTATGAGTTTGACTGTTTTAGATTTCACTGTGAAATCATACGGTATTTGTCTTTCTGTGCCTAGATATCTTAACAATGTCCTCCAGTTTATTTCATGCCATTACAAATGACAGGATTTCCTTCCTTCTTAAGACTGTATATAGTACTCCATTGTATACATAGACCACATTCTCTTTTTCTTTTTCTTTTTGAAAAGGAGTCTCACTGTGTCTCCCTTGCTGGAGTGCAGTGGCGCGATCTCAGCTCACTGCAACTTCTGCCTCCTGGATTCAAGTGATTCTCTGGCCTCAGCTTCCCGAGTAGCTGAGATTACAGGCGTGCGCCACCATGCCTGACTAAGTTTTGTATTTTTAGTACAGACAGGGTTTCACCATGTTGGGCAGGCTGGTCTCAAACTCCTGACCTCAGGTAATCTGCCTGCCTCAGCCTCCCAAAGTGCTGGGATTACAAGCGTGAGCCACTGCACCCGGCCCCGTATACCACATTTTCTTTATCCATTAGGTTGATGCTGTATCTTGGCTATTGCGACTAGTGCTGAAATGAATACGGGAGTGTGGATGTCTCTTTGAAATGGTGACTTAGTTCTTTTAGGTGTATACCCAGTTGTGGGATTACTGGATCATATGGAAGTTCTATTTTTAATTTTTTGAGGAGCTTCCCAATTGCTTTCCATAATGGCTGTGCCAATTTACATTTTTGCACCAACTGCATGTAAGGAAAAAGGTATGGGTTCCCTTTTCTCCGCGCCTTTGCCAACACTTACCTTTTGTGGTTTTGGTAATAGCCATTCTAACAGATGCAAGGTGATGTTCATTGTGGTTTTGATTTTCATTTCCCTGATGATTGGTGATGTTGAACATCTTGTGTAACTGTTGGGCGTTTGTATGCTTGCTTTGGAGAAATGTTTATATGCATCCTTTGCCCAATTTTTATCAGGTTTTTGATGTGGTTTTGTTATTTGTGGGTTTTTGGTTTTGCTATTCAGTTGTATGCATGTATTTTGGATAATGACCTGTCATTAGATCTGTGGTTTGCGACTATTTTCTCCCACTTTATAGGCTGTCTTTTCTTTTTTGTTTTTCTTCTCCTGTGCAGAAACTTTTGAGTTGGATGTAATCCCATTTGTTTAGTTTTGCTTGTGTTGCCTGTGCTTTTGGGTTCACATCCAAAAAGTTATTTCCTAGACCAACGTTGAGGAACTTTTTTCCTACATTATGTGATTTCAGGTCTTAAAAGATTTAAGCCTTTGATCCATTTGAGTTGATTTTTGTATACGGTGTAAGATGACCATCCAGTTCCATTCTTTTGCATTGGAGATCCATTTTTCCCAGCACCGTTTATTGAAAACATTATCCTTTCCTCATTGTGTATTCTTGGTGCCCTTGCCAAATATTAGTTGACTGTGTATGCGGGGTTTATTTCTGGGCTGTATTCTGTTCCCCTGGTCTATGGATCTGTTTTTATGCCAGTACCAGACTGCTTTGATGACTATAGCTTTGTAATATATAGTCACATGTCACATAATGACATTTTGGTCAATGAAAGACTATATATACAACAGTGGATGCATAAGATAATGGAGCTGAAAAAATCCCTTTTCTGTGTTTAGACACCCAAATATCACTGTGTTGTAAGTGCTTAGAATATTCAATACAGTAACATGCTGTATGGGTTTGTAGCCCAGGAGCAGTAGGCTATGCCATACAGCCAAAGTGTGTAGCAGGCTATACCATCTTGTGTAAGTGCACTCTGTGATGTTTGAACAATGATGAAATTGCCTAACAACACATATCTCAGAATGTATCGCTGTCATTAGCGACATGTGACTGTAGTTGTTTTGTTTTGTTTTGGTATTTTTGAGACAGTCTCACTCTGTCAGCCAGGCTGGAGTATAACGGTGCAATTTGGGCTCACTGCAACCTCCATCTCCCTGGTTCAAGTGATTCTCATAACTCAGCCTCCCAAGTAGCTGGGATTACGGGTGCCTGCCACCATGCCCAGCTAATTTTTGTATTTTTAGTAGAGATCGTGTTTCTCTACATTGGCCAGGCTAGTCTCAAACTCCTGGCCTCAACTGATTCACCCACCTCAGCCTCCCAAAGTGCTGGGATTACAGGCATGAGCCGCCACGCCAGGCTGACTGTAGTTTGAAATCAAGAAGTGTGATGCCTTCAGCTTTGTTCTTTCTCAAGATTGCTTTGGCTCTTTGGGGTCTTTTGTAGTTCCATTTGAATTTTAGAGTTGTTTTTTCTTTTATTTATTATTATTATTATTATTTTTGAGACAGAGTCTTGTTCTCTGTTGCCAGGCTGGAGTGCAGTGGCACGACCTCGGCTCACTGCAACCTCCACCTCCCAGGTTCAAGTGATTCTCCTGCCTCAGCCTCCCGAGTAGCTGGGACTACAGGCAAGTGCCATAACACCCTGCTAATTTTTGTATTTTCAGTAGAGTCAAGGTTTCACCATGTTGGCCAGGCTGATCTCGATCTCTTGACCTCATGATCTGCCCACCTTGGCCTCCCAAAGTGCTAGGATTACAGGTGTGAGCCACTGTGCCCGGCCTGTTTTTTCTATACACGTGAAAAACGCCGTTTATAGAGATTGCATTGAATCTCTAGATCACGGAGTAGTATGGACATTTTAACAATGTTAATTATCCCAATCCATAAGCATATGATATCTTTTCATTTATTTGTGCCTACTTTAGTTTCTTTTTTTTTTTTTTTTTTTTTGAGATGGAGTCTCGCTCTGTCACCTAGGCTGGAGTGCAGTGGTGTAATCTCGGCTCACTGCAAGCTCCCCCTCCTGGGTTCACGCCATTCTCCTGCCTCAGCCTCCTGAGTAGCTGAGACTACAGGCGCCTGCCACCACACCCGGCTAATTTTTTGTATTTTTAGTAGAGATGGGGTTTTACCGTGTCAGCTAGGATGGTCTCGATCTCGTGACCTCATGATCCGCCTGCCTCGGCCTCCCAAAGTGCTGGGATTACAGGCGTGAGCCACCGCGTCTGGCCTTTAGTTTCTTTAATCAATGTTTCATATAGTTGTTAGTACATAGATCTTTCACCTCCGTTAAATTTTTTTTTTTTTTTTTTTTTGAGACGGAGTCTCGCTCTGTCACCCAGGCTGAAGTGCAATGGTGCGATCTCAGCTCACTGCATGCTCCACCTCCTGGGTTCATGCCATTCTCCTGCCTCAGCCTCCTGCGTAGCTGGGACTATAGGTGTCCACCACCATGCCTGGCTAATTTTTTGTATTTTTAGTAGAGACGGGGTTTCACCATGTTAGCCAGGATGGTCTTGATCTCCTGACCTCATGATCCGCCTGCCTCAGCCTCCCAAAGGGCTGCGATTACATGTGTGAGCCACCATGTCTGGCCTCACCCCAGTTAAATTTATACTTAAGTATTTTGTTCTTTTTGACGCTATTGTAAATTTGTTTTCTTCTCTTTTGGATAGTTTGTTGTTAGTGTTTAGAGACACAACTGATTTTTGTATCCTCAACTGTACTAAATTTGTTTATTAGCTCTAGCAAGTTTTTATGGAGTCTTTAGGGTTTTCTAGACATACGATCGTGTCATCTGCAAACAGAGAATTTCTTCCTTTCCTATTTGGATTTTTTTTTTTCTTACCTAATTGCTTTGGCTAGGATTTGTTGGTTTTCTGTCTGGATGATCTGTCTGTTATTGAAAATGGATAATCAGGTCCCCTACTATTATTGCACTGCTGTCTGTTTCTTCCCTCTTTTCTGTTAGTATTTGCTTTATGTTTAGGTGCTCTAATATTGAATGGATATATGTTTGTAATTGTTATATGCTCGTGATGAATTAACCCCTTTATCATTATATAGTGACATTCCTTTTTGTGAGATGGAGTCTCACTCTGCCACCCATGCTGGAGTGCAGTGTGTGATCTCATCTCACTGCAACCTCCGTCTCCAAGGTTCAAGTGATTCTCCTGCCTCAGCCTCCCGAGTAGCTGGGATTACAGGCATGTGCCACCATGCCACTACTAAAACTACAAAATTATCCAGGCGTGGTGGCACACACCTGTAATCCCAGCTACTCGGGAGGCTGAGGCAGGAGAATCACTTGAACCTGGGAGGTGGAGGTTGCAGTGAGCCGAGATTGTGCCACTGCACTCTAGCCTGGGCAACAAAGTGAGACTCTGTCTAAAAAAAAGAAAAATATATATTTCTTATTCATTAAGTAGAAGTGGATCATCATAAATGTCATCATCCTCATCATCCTCACGTTGAGTAGTCTGAGGAGAGGTTGTCTTGTGGTATCAGGGATGGCAGAGGCAGAAGAAAATTAGCTTATAAATAGACCCACAAAGTTCAAACCCTCATTGTTCAAAGGTCAACTGTATAAGCTCATAACTTGAATTGCCTATACTTTTACCTCTCCACCCCCACATGCATTTTATATTATTGATGTCACAATTTACGTTTCTGTGTGTGTCTATCCATTAACAACTTATTGTAGCTACAGCTGTTTTTGATACTTTTGTCTTTTAACTTTTATACTAGAGTTAAAAGTGACTTACACACAATCATTAAATATTAGAGAATTCTGAATTTGACCATATACTTACCTTTATCAATCAATTTTATGCCTTCATATGTTTTTATGTTGAACATTAATATCTTTTTGTTTCAAACTGAAGAACCCCTGTTAGCCCTTCTTGTAAAGACAGGTCTACTGGTGATGAACTCCCTTAGCTTTTGTTTGTGTTGGGAAGTTTTGATCTCCCCTTCATCACTGAGGGACACCTTTGCCAGGATACTATTCTTGGTTGGCAGGGGTTTCTTTTGCTTTCGGCACTCTAAATATATCCCCCTCTCTCCAGGCCTTCAAGGTTTCTGCTGAGAAATCTGCTGATAGCCTTATGCAGGGATAAGGGGGGATTTTTTGGAAAGAGTTGCTTTTCTCTTGCTGCTTTCAAAATTATCTCTAGCTTAGACTTTTAGCAGTTTCATGATAATGTGTCTTGGTGAAGACTTCTTTATGCTCAATTTATTTGGGGTTCTTTGGGCTTCATGGATCTGGATGTTCATTTTCCTCTCTAGTTTTGGGAAGTTTCCTGTCATTTTTTTTATTGAGGTTTTTGCCCCTTTCCCTTTCTCTGCTTCATCTGGGACTCCCAGAATACATATATTGTTTTGCTTGATGATGTTCCCAATTCCCATAGGCTTTCTTCACTCTTTTTCATTCTTTTTATCTTTTTGTTACTTTGCCTGGATAATTTCAAATGATCTATCTTTGAGTTCATATTTTTAAAAATCAGGGCCTTACTCTGTCACTCATGCTGGAGTGCAGTGGCACGATCAGGGATCACTGCACCCTTGACCTCCCAGGTTCAAATGATTCTCTCACCTCAGCCTCCCACATAGCTGGGAATACAAGCTGTGCCACCATGCCCAGCTAATTTTTTTACTTTTTGTAGCAACAGGGTTTTGCCGTGTTGCCCAGGCTGGTCTCAAATTTCTGAAATCAAGTGATCCTCCCACCTTGGCCCCCCAAAGTGCTGAGATTATAGGCATGAGCCACCACCCCTGGCCGAGTTCATTAATTACTTTTTCCACTTTATCATGTCTGCTATTGAAGCTCTCTATTGAATTTTTCAGGTCAGACATTGTATTCTTCAGCTCCAGAATTTCTGTTTGGTCCTCTTTTATAGTCTCTACCTCTTTATAACTTTGCATTTTGTTCACGTATCGTTTTCCTGGATTTCATTTAGTTGTCTATCTGTGTTCTCTTGAAGGTCACTGAGCTTCTTTAAGATGATTACTTTCAGCCAGGCATGGTGGCTTGTACTTGTAATCCCAGCACTTTGGGAGGCCAAGGCAGGAGGATTGCTTGAGGCCAGGAGTTTGAAACCAGCCTAGGCAACATAGTGAGATTCGTCTCTACCAAAAAAAAAAAAAAAAAAATTAAAGATGATTATTTTTGAATCCTTTGTCAGAGAGTTTGTAAGTCCCCTTTTTCTTTTTTCTTTTTTTTGACAGTAGCTGGTATATTACAGGCATGCACCACCACGCCCGGCTAATTTTTGTATTTTTTGTAGAGACAGAGTTTCACCATGTTGGTCGGGCTAGCGTCAAACTCCTGACCTCGTGATCTGCCCGCCTCGGCCTCCCGAAGTACTGGGATTACCATGAGCCACTGAGCCTGACCAGTAAGTCCTCATTTCTTCAGGGTCAACTATTGGAGCTTTATTTTGTTGCTTTAAAGGTGTCATATTTCCTTGATTCTTTGTATATATATATTTTTGAAGACTTGCACTGCTATCCTCACATTTGAAGAAGCAGTCACCTCCTTTAGTCTTACATAATTGTTTCTTATTTAAAAATGTTTAATGTTTTATTTTTTTAAGAGATGGGATCTCACTATGTTGCCCAGGGTGGTCTCAAACTCCTGGCCTCAAGTGATCCTCCCACCTCAGCCTCCCAAAGTGCTGGGATTACAGGTGTAAGCCACCATGCTGCGCTCTCCCCTAGTCTTTGTTGACTGACCTTGGGAGAGAAAGACCTTCATCAGTTATCCTAGCTAAGGATTTGAGAGGTCTCTCAGATCTTTTCTGTAGATGCACCCACTCTACTCCTGTTGTTCCCTCTTAGGGAGAGATGTCTTAGGTTGTAAGCTTCTGTCAGTCCTCCAAAGCCAGTTCTATGCTGAACACCTTCCATTTCCCCTAGTGTAGTGCACTGAAGAATTCAAGGTTGGGCACCTTCTCCCAGTGGAGCAGAGTCAAGCTAGATGCTCAGATGTGCATCTGCTGTTGAGATCTGTGTACTGTTTGGGAGGAGGGTGCATGAGACACCATACGCTGAGGGGTACGTGGGGTGCTGGGGGCAGGGATCAGTTGGTTGGGGGGCCCACAGGCAAGTCGTTCTGTGGGTTCCCAGTCGGGCCTCCTGGTGGAGTGTTGGCTGGTTAGTGGGATCCCTGGCTGGTTGTTGTTTGCTGGGCATGTCCTTCCCTTCTAGCAGTACCCAGATGACTCAGCCATGCTGATTCCTCAGTGTTCTGGGGAGAGACACAGGTGGGCTACCGGGCAGCATCCTGTAAGGTTGGGGAAGCTGGTGCTCACTTAGTGCTCAGTTTCCCTGTGAGAGAAACCACAGGCCCAGGGGGCTTCATTGGAGGAGGACTGGCACAGGTAAAGTGAACCTTCTTAGCCTCTTCAGTGTGCTCGCTTTGCCCTGCGGGGTGCTAGAACCTCTCTGTGTTTCTGTGTGGGCATGAGGGCTGGAACCTCCTATTCTGTCATCTTCCTGGCCTCTTCCTACAAGTATTTTTATGCTCAAATTGCCCCCAATTTGGCCAGTGGGAGGGCCTTCAGGCTGGCTCCTCTAGCCCTCTCACATGTCCCCAATGTTGTTCAGCATTTCCTTATTTTCTGGCACTAGATTTTCTAAGGCTCACCCTGCACTCTCTCTGCCCTTACCTGGAAAGAGTCATTTCTCCAAGAGCTCTGTTCCCTTTGAATAGAGAATGGTATTTAAAAACCAAGAAATGGATTTTAGGTGTGCCAGTTGTTTCTGGGGTGCCATAGCTTCTAGGGCCCTTCGGTGGACTAGAGCTGGGAAGGAAACTGTGTATCATATATAATACATCTACACATACAGACTGTGTGTGTATCATATATAATACATATGTACATATAAACTGTGTGTATCATATACATCTGTACATATAAACTGAATCATATAATATACCTGCACATATACACTATCATATGTAAGAAATACATCTGCACATATAAACTGTGTGTATCATATATAATACATCTGCACACATGTTCCTCTATGTATTAAAAACCAAATTCTTGCAGACCACCCCCATTCTCATGCAGCATTTAGGGCTGTGGCTAGCCTTTCCCAGGTTTAAGAAACCTGTCTTTCAGCATGATAAACACATGTACTTATTTGCTCAGTCCTGTAATATGCAGAAAGTAGTTTTAGAATTGCCAAAACCATACAACTGGGAAAAATCAGCATGATTACTTCAACATGTGTTTGTAGCTCCTTATGTCCTGGCGCTGGACATGGAGGGAAAGCACGGACTGTTCCAAGTTTCATTTTTCCCCTTCTCTGAAATGCAGAGGGCGTTGTTTCTGTTTGTATTTCATTTGGGTCCCCCTCTAGCCTTATTCATAAATTTGTAAATTATCTTTAACAATCTTTAACAATCTGTTATATTTATGATATTTTACTGCGTGCTTCCTGTGAAAATGTTTCCTTCTGACACGATCCAGAACAACTAGGCTTTTAAATTCCAAATATTCCTGTTTCACAATAAGCCAGATGAGTTCCTCTGTTGTGCCACAGCTTTGGGAATGTGGTTTATTACCAATGGAAGTGGCTGCGTGGCTTGTTACGGTTTTACTTACACGTGAGTAACAACCAGAGCCCTTCTGTGTCAGGTGCCGCTGATCAAGGCTGGCTCATGGGGACCTCACTGTCCAGAACGGGTGTTTCCCACAGCCCGGCCCAGCTGTCTACCACTTCTGCCCATTTCAGAGGGGCTTTGCTGAGATTAAGTGGGGTGAAGCGCTCTGAGAACCTCAGTCCTAAAGAATAGCAGTTATACTGGTTTTTGTATTATATTTACATATTCTTCTTGTTAATATACTGGTTTTAATGTTCACTGTTCTCTTGTTTAATTTTGTCTTAAAAATTTTTTTTGTTAAGATAGATCATTTGAATAGTGGCACCCAGAGGGGCCGGGGTCTCATAAAGCTGGTCAGACGCCCCCTCTGGATTGGGGTGTAGGAAGCAGCTGTGCAGCCGGGTCCCAGGTAGGGAGGCATGGTGTGAAGGCTGTGAGCAGGAGCCCTGGGGCGGAGGGCCAGGAGAAGGCTGGATACAGGTCCATCGGTGGCAGCTGGGTGGGCAGAGCAGAGAGGCTGCATCTGCACGATGGCAGGGCCCTGGTGTGGGAGCAGCAGATGGGGCTCCCGGGTGCGGTGCCTCCTTCCCACATCCCTGCTGCTCCTGCATCTGCTGCTGGAGACGACCACGACGTACTCGGACCCCGTCACCGGAGAGCTCCAGATGTGGTGAGGGCTGCACGTTAGCTGCATAGGCACATCTGGAAGGTGAGACAGACCTGCCCACCATCTCCATGCCTGGCCCATGGTTGTAGGCATGCAGGGCCCCTCTGTGGCAGGTGTGGGCTGCACCAGCTACCTGGAGAGGCATTGGGGGGCGGGGCCTCACTTGACGGGCAGATTCTCCCAGCCAGTCCAGGCCCAGCGGCTGGAGCATCCCATCCAGCAAATTGTCCTGCAAGTTGCCCTGGAGACCCAGTGTCTGTCATCATGTCTCACTGCCCTGCCAAATGCCTCTGCGGCGATAATGAGAGCGGCTCTGCCTTCTGCACTGAATGCCGACAGGTGGCCAGAGCATGACACTGGGGTTATGCAGTGCCCTGGTTGATATTCTAGTTCACCAGGAAGCTTCTGGAATGATTTTTTTTTTCTTTCTTTCTTTCTTCCTTTTTTTTTTTTTTTTTTTTGAGACAGAGTCTCTCTGTGTCACCCAGGCTGGAGTACAATGGAGCAATCTTGGTTCACACAACCTCTGTCTCCTGGGTTCAAGAGATTCTCCTGCCTGAGCCTCCTGAGTAGTTGGGACTACAGGTGCCTGCCACTATCACTGGGTTAAGTTTTATATTTTTAGTAGAGATGGGGTTTCACCATGTTGCCTGGGCTGGTCTCAAACTCGTGACCTCAGGTGATCTGCCCACCTCGGCCTCCCAAAGTGCTAGGATTACAGGCGTGAGCCACCACGCCCAGCCAATTTTCTTTTGCTTCACTTTTGCTCGGGTTGCCCCATCTTTATTGTCAAGTCCTGTTAGGAGGAACAACATCAAAAAGAGAGCTTTCATGGCAGAAAGATTTCTGTGGGTTGAGCTACAGTGTTAGCTGTGTGTCAGGATTCAGCTGACATCTTTCTCTGGAGTCTCACCCTTTCTGTAATTCACTTTTGACTGTAATAAATGTTGTGCAGGCCGGGCACGGTGGCTCATGCCTGTAATCCCAGCATTTTCGGAGGCCGAAGCAGGTGGACCACGAGGTCAGGAGCTTGAGGTCATCCTGGCTAACACAGTGAAACCCCGTCTCTACTGAAAATACAAAAAATTAGCCGGGCGTGGTGGCACCTGCCTGTGGTCCCAGCTATTTGGGAGGCTGAGGCACAAGAATCCCTGGAACCCAGGAGGCGGAGCTTGCAGTGAGCCAAGATCACACCACTGCACTCCAGCCTGGGTGACAGAGCGAGACTCCGTCTCAAAAAAAAAAAAAAGAAAAAACTGTTGTGCAGTGAATGTGTGGGTGCGGCCTCTGAGTTACATCAGCTCAAGGCCTCTTTTAAGGAGGACCCAAATAGGAGTGGGGATTGGTTTATTTGACTGGGAACCCACTCAGGGCCACCATGGAGTGAAGCTCTGAACAGGTGTGTAGACGCCCTGCCTGAAGAGTTGAGAAGCCCCACAGTGCAAGTGTGCAGAACTCAGGCTCCTCCTGCTGGAGCAGAGACAGAGCAATAGGGAAAGGCTTTTCCAGCGGCGGGGTCATCGGGACTGGCTCTTCTGGGAGGAGTTGAGGGCACACGCTGGGCAAAGCTGACCTCTGTGCGGATCGCCTGGGATGGCGCCTCCAGTGGCCTCACGATAAAGCACCTCGGAGGCAGGAGATGAACTTGAGACCTGACGGTGAAGGAGTGAGGAGTGAAGTCCTCTTCTCAACAGAAGGCAGCCATCAAAGAGTTTACATAATCAAAACTGTGTTGTCAAAACACTGCTGGACAGAGATGGTGGCTGGGCCGGCACTTGGGAATGTTGGTGACAAGAGGTCAGTTCGGTGGCTCTTGGACCTCCCAGGCCAGGAGGGAAGCACCCAGGCCAAGGTGGCAGCCTGAGAATAGAGATTTCAAGAGACGCTTCTAATGAACGCTCATCGGAATGTTTATTGTATTATTATTTTATTTTATTGTTGGGACTGGATTGACTTCACTAATCAGAAGTTTGAGGGCAAAGATAAAATAAATCTCAAATAATCACCTTGCATTTCTGATCAGAGTTAAATGAGTGTTTTACATCCTGGTTGTATGAGCTTGCTTTTCCACAAATAAGAGTGGAAATTCTATTTTATTATTATTTTGTATTATTGTTTTTTGTATTATATTATTTTATTTATTTATTTATTTATTTTTATTGGGACGGAGTCTTGCTCTGTGGCCCAGGCTGGAATGGAGTGGCGCAATCTCTGCTCACTGCCACCTCTGCCTCCCGGGTTCAAGCAATTCTTCTGCCTCAGCCTCCCGAGTAGCTGGGATTACAGGCACGCACCACCACGCCAGGCTAATTTTTGTATTTTTAGTAGAGACGGAGTTTCACCCTATTGGTCAGGCTGGTCTCGAACTCCTGGTCTCAAGTGATCCACCGCCTCAGCCTCCCAAAGTGCTGGGATTACAGGTGTGAGCCACTGTGCCCAACCAGAATGTGGTGCCTTTAAATGAGGGGGTGGAGGTGGCAGTGGAGGCTTGGAACGTCTCTGAGAAGGGGGCTGAGGATCATAGATTTCAGAGAAAGAGGATTTGAACCTGAGGCTCGTTGCGTTTTCTGGGGCTAGTGGCACCTGTGGAATCAGAGCTGGGGGACAGACACCAGCTCTCTAGGTGGCAGCCTAGGGATCCAACAGAATGTGGCGTCCCTTGAGGAAAACGAGGTATGAGAGGAAGGGGCCCCAGAACAGTGCAGCGGGTGAGTCTGGCGGGTGGAGAGAGGCCCTGTGAAAGCAGCCACAGACCAGCCGTGGAAGCATCTAGAGTCAACTCAGTCACCTCCCAGGGAAGGCGGTTCTACAGCAGGGAGCTGCCATCGCGGAGAGACTGAACATGAACTGAAGTGTGTGGGCTTCTGGAGGGCCGCGCTGTACCTCCCTGAGCCTGGAGGACTCCGCATGTCCGTGTGGATGCTTGTGTGTGGAGTGTATCAAGGTGCTATAAAACTTAGATTTTCTAGTGACAGTACCACTGGCCAGGGAATAGGGAGTTTTTCTTGTTCTCAGCCTTAACTGTTGCATCACAGGCTGCACTGATGAAGCTGGTGGGGGGCGTGGCTGCACAGAGGCCGAGTTCACCAGAAGGTGACACTTATCTTGAATAGAGCTGGACAATGATGAAAAATGATGTTTGCGTGGTAAGATGATGAAAGGGAACAGGGCCAGTTTAACATGTCCTAGGATGCAGGGGGAGTTCAGAGCTCGGGGGCCGTGTGTTTGGGGAAACAATGGCCTGTGTGTCCCACAGGCCAGGCGAGCTCGGGCGCCAGAGCTAACCAGTGCTGACCTTGACGTGTTCAGATGAGGATGCCTGGCCCCGGCCTTCCGTGGCCCCCTCCCCATTCTCCCCAGCAAGGGCTGACCTTTCCAAGCACGACGGACCGTGTCCACCGCGGTGTTTCCCTCCCTCCTGCTCTGGGGAAGGAGCCATCAATCCCTCGCGCACCCAGGGCCACCAGGGCTGCTGCCACCTGGGGCTCACACTGATGTAAGGTGAGGCCTGATGAGCCTGGGCTTCACCAAGCAGAGCCAAGTCTCCAGCCCACGCCCGGGCAGCTTCAACTCGGGTGGAAGGAAAAACGATCAAGACCAGCTTTTAAGGTATTTTCTATAGAAAATCATTGAGAATGGGCTGGGCGCGGTGGCTCACACCTCTAATCCTGGCTACTTGGGAGGCTGAGACAGGAGAATCGTTTGAACCTGGGAGGCAGAGGTTGCAGTGAGCCAAGGTTGCGCCACTGCACTTCAGCCTGGGCAACGAGCAAAACTCTGTCTCAAAAAAACAAGAAAATGATTGAGAATGGATTATTCATTTCATGTTGTCAGAAGTGTTTCCAAAGAAAGAGGGCAAATTCTTCCCCTTATATTAGTATTATGTTTGCCAGTTAACATTTGGCCATGTTTGCTTTTCCTGTGGTTTTTCAGTACACAAGTATATACAGTTACGTAGGGACCCATTTATACCCACACATGTTCTGATGGGATTGTTTGAGTACAGACATGGTGATGCTTCACCTGGTAGCCTCAGCCTGCAGCCTGGGACAGGCTCCTCCCCAGCCCCACAGTGTCCTCCCCAGCCCCACAGTGTCCTCCCCGGCCCCACAGCACCTCTCGACCAGCTTCCAGTCCCGTCATTCTTCATTAAAAATAAGACTTCCGGTGCCCCTCTCCCTCTGTCCCCCGCAGAGATCACTCTGCTCATCTGTAGGCCACTGACGTAGTCCCGGAGGGCCTGGGTCCGCGAGCTTGGTGAAAAGCGATGCTCCGACCTCCTCATCTGTGACACTCGAGGGCTCCTCATCCACTGTAGCAAGCGCAGAGGATGCGGCCCGGGCAGTGCCCGCGGGGAGACGGCGCTGGCCTGGGCTGCGCGGTGAGCAGGGCTCCTCAGGCTTCCTGGGCCCTTGTCCTCCCAGGCTGGTGGCACTGTGTGCCTGTCGTGGGGGGGGCGGGTGCAGGCGGCGGGAAGGCCCAGGGGTGGCTTGCAGGCCTCTAATGCCGACTGCACCACCTTGAAGCTCCACTCCAGCTATGCTGTGGCCCCATGGCCAGGTGTGGGGTCGTTTCTTATGACACCACCTGTCCTATTTTGTTACCTTGTCCCTGTGCTAGTTAAAAAGCAAGTAGAAAGGTTAAGCATCACTCGTGCCGTCCCCTGGCAGCCAGTGACAGCCCCTCTGCCAGTCCCGTCAGTCACCAGGGTTAGAAGGGTCCACGCTCCCTGGACCTGTCCAGCCTCCTCCTGACCATCAGCTCCCGCTCTGAGCTGCTGTGGCCCGTGACGCCACCGTTTCCTTCCTCTCTCATTGTTCAGGCAGGCCTGTGAGCCCACAGAATGGCAGCCTCACGCTCTGGGCCTCAGGGTGGGCCCCTGACAAGGATTCTGTTCTTACCACTGATCTTTCATGCTGACGGAAAGGCACAGGGCAGGCGGCCGGCCAGCTGTCGCGGGCTGGAGTGAAATCTGTGGATAAGTGCGGAGACAGGAGACACTGCACTGGTGACACCTCAGGGCCTCGGGGCCACACCAACGGTGGCCGGCTGGTGCCGTGACCCAGTCACAGTGCCTGTCTCTGTCATCAGCTTTTCCTTTTCCCCCATATTTTCACCTTGGTTAGAGGACAGGAGGCCCGCTCGGTTTGCCAGCAACCTCACATTGATAAGAGTAAGGGCACTTCTAGCTCTCCAATCCTGGGATTTTATGAGATATGACGGGTTTTGTGTCCCTGGAAGGACGTAGGACTGTGCCTGTCATTGGGTTGGTTCTCATCTAGACAGAACGGGTGCCTGTTTATTGAGCAGCCTGGGTCTCTACCCGCGGAAGTGCGCGTAGGAGGATCTCTGAATCCATTCTTCTTTTCATTCCCCACTCTGCCGTGAATATTGTTGCAAGCATCCACAATAATATCTATTTTGTAATTCTTTTTTTTTTTTTTTTTTTTTTTTTTAAATTGGGTTTTTCCTTTTTCCCCGGGTAGGGTGCAGTGGAGCAATCTCAGCTCACTGCAACCTCCACCTCCTGGGTTCAAGTGATTCTCCTGCCTCAGCCTCCCGAGTAGCTGGGATTACAGGTGCCTGCCACCACACCCAGCTATTTTTTGTATTTTTGGTAGAGATGGGGTTTCACCATGTTGGTCAGGATGGTCTCGATCTCTTGACCTCATGATCCACCTGCCTCAGCGTCCCGAAGTGCTGGGATGACATATTTTGTAATTCTTCAAAGCTGATGGATGATCCAGGACATCTGTGCTGTCTCCAGGAGACGTATCCTCATTGAAAGTAAAGCAAGCTTCTTTTTTATTGGCTGGGCATGGTGGCTCACGCCTGTAATCCCATCACTTTGGGAGGCTAGCGTGGGAGGACTGCTTAAAACTAGGAGATTGAGATCAGCCTGGGCAACAAAGTGAGACCCACCCCGCATCCATACAAAAATTAAAAAGATTAGCCAGACACGTTGGCATGCACCTGTAGTCCTAGCAACTCAGGAGGCTGAGATGGAGGATCCCTGGAGCCCAGGAGTTTGAGGCTGCAGGGAGCTATGATCATACGACTGCATTCCAGTCTGGGCGACAGAGTGAGACCCTGTGTCTTTATTCTAAACAAACAAACAAAAAAACTGAAATAGAAAGTCAAGCAAGGCTTGCAAAGGACAAGACAAGACCCGAGGCTCTGAGGACCAGCCTGACATCTCAGAACCCAGCACCGCACGGCAGGCACCTGGCAGCCACCCTCCACCAAACGGAGGCTGTTACTGTTTCTATTACTATTACTACTATAATTATTACTTAATTTTGCCCAGCCTTGGCCAAATCTCTGTTTCCCAGGAAGACTCAATCCGAAACAGATGTGTGCAAAGGTCTAATTATCAGGCAGGATGCAAAAACAAAGCACGACAAACCTAGACCTCCTGGGAAATCTGTCCGGCACTCGCTGCATGTGGAAAAGCAAGCTCAGACAACCAGGCCATAAAACACACTCATTGAACTCATCAGAAATGCGAGGTGATTATTTGAGATTTATTTGATCCTTGCCTTCAAAATTCTGATTAGTGAAGGAAATGCAAGTCAGTCCGATTCCAAGCCAGCCGGAGCAACCCTCAGATCGCCAGCACTCTCGCCCTTTCTGACTTCAAGGGACAAAGGGTTTTAAAGGCCCTCTGTTTTCTGAATCAGACTTAATAGGGCTGACGGAGTCTGGTTTCCTACTTTAGTAAGGGTGGAAATAACACTGATAAATCAAGTTCTGGTGGTGTTCGAGCCTCACACCCAGGCAGCGGAGTGCGGGCTGGGGAGCTTGCGGGAACGTGCTGCGCTGGCCCAGCTGTCCTGCCGCACCCACGCAGCACTCAACGCAGAGCTGAGAGACACTGGGTCTATCATACAAGATGGACTTCCAGAACTGTTCCTCCACCCCGTGTGCGTGAAGGAACGAGTGTTCCTTTTTTCCTGCACGTTGACACCGTTAAAATAGTTCACATGAGGGCCAGGTGAGGTGGTTCACGCCTATAATCCCAAGGGGATTTGGGAGGCCAAGGCAGGTGGATAACTTGAGGTCAGGAGTTCAAGACCAGCCTGGCCAACATGGTGAAACCCCCGTCTCTACTAAAAATACAAAAATTAGCCGGGCATGGTGGCACATGCCTGTAATCCCAGCTACTGGGGAGGCTGAGGCAGGAGAATCGCTTGAACCCAGAAGGTGGAGGTTGCAGTGGGCCGAGATCACGCCGCTGCACTCCAGCCTGGGAGACAGAGTGAGACTCCATTCTAATAAATAAATAAATGAATAAATAAATAAATAAATAAAAATAGCTCACACAGAGGGCCAGAAGGCTGTTCCGCCAGAAGATTCTGGATGGGTCTGGTCTTCCTCCGAACTCTGAGGCATCACGTATGAGGCATCAGAAGAGAGTGGGATTTTTGCTTTGCCGTCTTTCACTCCAGGGTTTCTAGTCAGGGCCTGGACGAATTGGAGTTGCTGCAGCTCCCTAGGGGCAGCTGGAGCAGCTGTTCTGCCCCAAGACCTGCAGGGACCCTCATCTTCCCGTGGAGACAGGCGAGTGCCGTGGCCTCCAGGACCCACTGGCTTCCAAGCTGAGTGCTTGGGAAGCACCTGGAGCAGCAGAAACAGCCACTGGTGCTGAGGAGTCAGGAGAGACACAGTGGCGAATGAGCTCTGGCTGCCCGAGCAGATTCCACGGCCAAAGCAGAGCATCTGGGTATGGCGGGAGCTGGGTCCTGGTGGCTGCAGGCTGGCACGTGGTCAGACTCAGGGAAGTCCAGGAGTAGGGCCAGGACACTGGGGAGCACCTCGGAGCTGCTCTCTTCCTCCCCTGCTTCCCTCAAATCGATGTCCTCTAGTTCCTACGGCCTTGGGGGCTCTGAGGGAAGCGACTCTGCACACGGATGGCAGGAGCTCTGTGCCCTCAAGCCTGCCACCCCGGAGAGCTTCCCAGGGCCCGGAGCCCAAAGTGCCATTGAAGTCGCAGTGGGAACACCTTGCCAAGCTGAGGCGCTCCCTGCCTAATGGGATAATAAAGCACTTTGTCACCCGTGAGTGAGAGGTCTGATAAAAGCAAAATATTATCACACCATCTGTGATTAGGAGGCAGCTGCACACTGGAGACACAGCCACATTGATGAGTAAATAGAATTTGTTTCTGTGCTCTGATTATGAAGGTCACAGTGGTTTAACCCTGTTGCGGAGGCCTCAGATACATTATCTGCTCAAATAGAACTGGGAAAGAAAACACCGGCGGTCATTAAAAGCAAATTACCTTGTGTACGAAGATAGAAGGGAGAAGGCCGCAGAAATCTTGAGGTGTGGGGCCCTGGGGGTGCCACGGACGGGCAGCATCTCTGGAGGCACCTGCAGGCAGGAGCCGGGACATGGGAGTAACCTGCCAGTCCACCGGCAGCCAGAGATTCAAAGAGGTCCAGGGCTCCCTCTGGCTTCCTGGAAAGCTCTCAGGATATTTACAGGCAATTTTGGAAGCTGCCTAGACTGCAGGAGGTGGGGGTGCCTGTGCCTTCTTTACCTGTGAAAACAAAAGGAAGATTTCTGTGAGATGAAATCAGCCTGTGTTTCTGGTTTTTATTTATTTATTTATTTATTGAGACAGAGTTTCGCTCTTGTTGCCCAGGCTGGAGTGCAGTGGTGCGATCTCAGCTCACTGCAACCTCTGCCTCCCGGTTCAAGCCATTCTCCTGCCTCAGCCTCCCACGTAGCTGGGACTACAGGTGTGCACCACCATGCCTAGCTAATTTTTTTGTATTTTTAGTAAAGATGGGGTTTCACCATGTTAGCCAGGCTGGTCTTGAACTCCTGACTTCAGATGATCCACCCACCTTGGCCTTCCAAAGTTCTGGGATTACAGGCATGATCCACCGTGTTCGGCCGTGTTTCTGGCTTTAAATGCATAAAAGGACTTGCTTATGTTTTGATGCATTGATGCATTGGTTTTATTTTCAAAGTGACATATCTGGCCAGGGGACCTCTTTGGAAGGGGGACTGGCACAGCACCATCTCTATACTGGATACTGTGGGGAGTGAAAAAAAGAACCAAAAACTGGCCACAGGCACCGTGGCTTACACCAGCAATTCCAGCACTTCGTGGGCCGAGGCGGGTGCATCGCTTGAGCTTAGGAGTTTGAGACCAGCCTGGGCAACACGGCAAAACTCCATCTCTACAAAAAATACAAAAAAAATTAGCTGGGCATGGTGGCATGCATCTGTAGTCCCAGCTAATCGGGAGGCTGAGGCAGGAGGATTTCTTGAGCCTGGGAGGTTGAGGCTGCAGTGTGTCGTCATTGCATCACTGTACTCCAGCCTGGGCAATAGAGCCAGACCATGTCTCAAAAAAAGAAAAAAAAAAAAACATATCTGGAATAGGCAGATTCATAAATGGAGATGACCAGGGGCTTGGTGCAGGGGCAGGGGACGTCATGGTTAATGGGTGTACGGTTTGTGTGGAGATGATGAAGAAGTTTGAGGTGTAGCTAGTGGTGATGGCTACATCGCATTTCAAGTGTATCTAACACCACTCAACTGTACACTTACAAATGGTTAGAACGATAAATGCTGTTATGTATATTTTACCACAATAAAAAAAAAAGGACTAGATGGATGCAGTGGCTCATGCCTGTAATCCCAGTACTCTGGGAGGCCAAGGCAGGAGGATCACTTGGGTCCATGAGTTCAACACCAGCCTGGGCAACATCGTGAGACCCAGTCTCTGCAAAATTTTAAAAAATTAGCCGAGTGTGGTGGCATGTGCCTGTGGTCCCAGTTACTTGAGAGGCTGAGGCAGGAGGATCGCTTGAGCCCAGGAGCTCAAGGTTATAGAGAGCCATGATCACACCACCGCACTCCAGCCTTGGTGACAAAGCAAGACCCTGTCACTAAAATTGAAAAACACTTTATTGCTAAAAAATGCTAAGCGTCATGGCCCTTTAGCAAGCTGCAATGTTTTTGCTGGTAGTCTTGCCTCGATGTGGATGTCTACTGACTGATCAAGATGGTAGTTGCTGAAGGTTGGGGTGGCTGTGGCAATGCATCTCCCTCCCTCCTTCCCCCCTCCCCCTCCCCTCCCCTCCCCTCCCCTCCCCTTCCTTTCCCTTCCCTTCCTCTCCCTTCTTTTTTCCTTTGTTAGGTAAAGGGTTTCACTCTGTTGCCCAGGCTGGAGAGCAGCACCACAATCACAGCTCACTGTAGCCTTGAACTCCTGGGCTTCAGCAATCCTCTGGCCTCAGCCTCCAGAGTAGCTAGGATTACAAGTATGCACCACCACGCCCAGCTAATTTTTTGGTAGAGGGCTCTCCATATGTTGCCCAGGCTGGTCTCGAACTCCTGGGCTCAAGCAATCCTCTCACCTCAGCCTTCCAATGTGCTGGGATTATAGGCATGAGTCACCATGCCTGGCTGTAATTTCCTAAAATAAGACGACAATGAAGTTTGTCACATTGATTGACTCTTCCTTTCACGCCAGATTTCTCTGTAGCATGCAGTGTTGTTTGATAGCATTTTACCCACAGTAGAACTTCCTTCAACATTGGAGTCAATCTTCTCCAACCCTCAAATTTATGGAATATTCTAAATCCTTTATTGTCATTTCCACAATGTTCATAGCATCTTTACCAAGAGTAGATTCCAGCTCAATAAACCACTTTCTTTGCTCATCCCTAAGAAGCCACTCCTCATCGGTTCATGTGTTATCCTGAGATTGCAGCGACTCAGTCCAATCTTCAGGATCCATGTCTAGTTCTAGTTCTCTTGCTGTTTCCACCACATCTGCAGTCACTTCCTCCACTGAAGTCTTGAACCCCTCAAAGTCATCCATGAGAGTTGGAATCAGCTTCTTCCAAACTCCTATTGTGATATTTTGACCTCCTCCCATGAATCATGAATGTTCATAATGGCATCTAGGATGGTGAATCCTTTCCGGGAGGTTTTCAATTTACTTTACCCAGATTCATCAGAGGAATCACTATCTAGGGCATCTGTAGCCTCACAAAATGTATTTCTCAAATAAGAACACTTGAAAATCAGATTTACTTCTTGATCCATGCACTGCAGAATGCATGTTTCTTGTCTGTGTTAGAAGACATGAAAACAACATTAACTTCCTTGTACATCTCCATCAGAGCTCTTGGGTGACCAGGTGCATTGTCAATGAACAGTAATATTTTGAAAGGAGCCTTTTTTCTTAGCAGTAGGTCTCAACTTGGGCTTAAACTCTTCAGTGAACCATGCTGTACACAGATGTGCTGCCATCCAGGCTTTGTTGGGCCATTTACAGAGCACGGGCAGAGTAGATTTAGCATCATTCTTAAGGGCCCTAGGATTTTCAGAATGTTAAATGAGCTTCAACTTAAGGTCACCAGCTGCACTGGCCCCTCACAAGAGAGTCAGCCTGTCCTTTGAGGCTTTGAAGTCAGACACTGACTTCTCCTCTCCAGCTATGAAAGTCTTAGATGGCATCTTCTTCCAACAGAAGGCTGTTTTGTCGGCACTGAAAACCTGTGTATGAAGTCACCATCATCAAATACCTTAGCTGGATCTACTGGAGAACTTGCAGCAGCTTCTCCATCGGCACTTGCTGCTTCACCTTGCACTTTTATGTTATGTAGATGGCTTCTTTCCTTCAACCTTACGAACCAACCTCTGCCAGCTTCCAGCTCTTCTTCTGCAGCTTCCTCACCTCTCAACCCTCCCAGAAGGCCCTTGGAGTTAGGGCCTGGCTCTGGATTAGGCTGTGACTTAGGGTATGTTGTGGCTGGTTTAATCTCCTATTTAGAGCATTAAACCTCTCTCCGTATCAGCAATAAGGCTGTTTCTGTCTTACTATTTGGATGTTTACTGGAGTAGCACTTTTAATTTCCTTCAACAACTTTTCCTTTGCATTCACAACTTGGCTAACTGACACAACAGGCCTAGCTTTCAGCCTATCTCAGCTTTCAACATGCCTTCCTCACTAAGCTTAATCATTTCTAGGTTTTGATTGAAAGTAAGAGATGTGTGACTCTTCCTTTCACTTGAACACTTAGGGGACATTGCAGGGTTATTACATGGCCTGATTTCAATATTGTTGTAATAATCAGGGAATGGAGAGGCCCCAGGAGTGGGAGAGAGACAGAGGATAGCCAGTTGGTGGGGCAATCAGGACACACATTTATCGATTAAGTTCACCATTTTATAGGGCAAGGTTTGTGGGACCTCAAAACAATAATGACATCAAAGGTCACTGATCATAGATCACATAACAGGTACAATAACAATGAAACAATTTGATACTTGTGAGAATTCTTGGTAATTGCAAGAATTCCCAAATGTGACACAGACATGAAGTGAGCACAGGCTGTTGGAAAAACAGTGCCGACAAATTTACCTTGTGCAGGGTTGCCACGAGTCATCAATTTGTAAAAAATGAAATCTCTGTGAAGTGCAAAAAAGTAAAAAGCACAATCAAACGAGGTCAGCCTGTGCTTAATCTGATGACATGTGTGCATCTAAAGACCTGGAATAAATTAATCATGAGAATAAATGGACCAGGTAGTAAAAGGTAATACATACATATTGCAGACTGAAGAAAAAACACAATTTGCATCGCATGTCCTCACTCATTTGTGGGATCTAAAACTCAAAACCATAGCACTCATGGAGATAGAGGGTAGAAGCTGGTTACCAGCCGCTGGGAAGGGGAGTGGTGCTGGGCCGGTGGGGTGACATTGCCGGGTAGGTAGGGAGGGTTAATGGGGACAAAAAAATAGAAAGAATGAATAAGACCTAGTATTTGATAGCACAGCAGGGTGACAATAGTCAATAATAATTTAACTGTACATTTAAAAATAACTAAGTCTAATTGGATTGTTTGTAACACAAAGAATAAATGCTGGAGGGGATGGGTGCACCATTCTCCATGAAGTAATTACTACCTGTTGCTTCTCATGTCAAAACATCTCATGTACCCCACACATCTATATACCTACTATGTGCCCACAAAAATTAAAATTTAAGGCCGGGCGCGGTGGCTCACGCCTGTAATCCCAGCATTTTGGGAGGCCGAGGCGGGCGGATCACGAGGTCAGGAGATCGAGACCATCCTGGTTAACACGGTGAAACTCCGTCTCTACTAAAAATACAAAAAACTAGCCGGGCGAGGTGGCGGCGCCTGTAGTCCCAGCTACTCGGGAGGCTGAGGCAGGAGAATGGCGGGAACCCGGGAGGCGGAGATTACAGTGAGCCGAGATCGCTCCACTGCACTCCAGCCTGGGCGACAGAGCCAGACTCAAAAAAAAAAAAAAAAAAAAAAAAGAAAAGAAAAATTAAAATTTTAAGGAAGAGATAATAAGATGTAGTAAAGCTAAAGCTATTAGGAACCACCCCCTGCAACTTGCATTTCCTTTACAGAGTTATCTGCTATTAAAGAAACACTGCAAGTTTCCTATTACAGGGATGGCCCCCTGCTCGGAAAAGCCAGAACCCTCAGCCTCCTGGGTGCGGCCCTGCCTAAAGCAGGGACATTGACAGACGCAGTTCGCAGGAGCCAGCTAAGCCTGAGGCTTAACCGGCCGGAGCCTCCTCTCAGGTGCCTGGCCTGTCCGAGCTTTCTAGAAAAGACGCTGGGCGCTCTCATGCTCCTCACAAAGTCCCTTCCCGGGAACTGATCCTTACGCTTTTATTTTTTAAAGTTCTTTTCTCTTTTTTTCTCTCCTTTCTTTCCTTCCTTCTTTCTTTTCTTTCTTTCTTTCTTTTTAATATCACCATAGAAGAGGACATTTTTTGCTTGGCAGAAAGGCTGCTAAGCGGGAAGGTGAACTGCAATGTTAACAAAAGGCAGATACGAAACTACAGCCTTTGTCATAAAAACAGGCTGTTTCTTCCACGTTCTCTGAGTAATAAAATATCTAAAATATTACATATCAATAGTTTTTTTAAAAAACGGGTTCACTTCTAGCCTGAAGCTCAAACACCCGTTCCAGGCTCCGAGAGTCCCTGTTCTTTCGCTTCCAGCGCCCACTTCAGCAGTTTCCTCCGGACCCGGACATCCTCAGGGCGGCGGTCGGGGGTGAAACGCCCCGGGCCGAGCCCCTGGGTCACCGCGTCCTGAGCCCACCCAGCAAACCCCCAGTCCAGGTCTGCGCGGCGCCCCCGACCCCGTCCCGGGCTGGAGAGGCCCCGCCCGCGGCCCCCGGCCTGACCCCGGCCCGCCCCGGCCCGCGGGCGATAAGGCCGCGCCTTTGTTCCTGCCCCCAGCTGGGTAAACCGCGCCCCGCCTCGCTCGCCGCCTCGGGGGCACCTTTGTCCGGCCCGGGGCGCGCATTGTCCGCACGGTGTGTACACGGGGAGGGGCGCCAGGTGCGCGGGCGGAATGTAGGGTCGGCGCGGGGCCGGGGGGCGGGCCCGGGGCCGGGGGGTCCTCAGGAAGCCTCGGCTGGGCCCGCCTCCTCCCCGAGGGTCCCCTGCGGCCCGGGTGGGGGAGCCTGGGGGGCGGAGCGGGGCGCGCGGGGGCGGAGCCGGGGGGGCGCGAACCCGGGGACCCCCGCGCTGGACAAACCCGCGGCCGCCGCCCGTTCCCGTCGGGTCCAGCTTGAGACACACCTGGCGCGTCGTAAAGTGATTTACGAAGTGAAAGTGTGAAACCAGGCCACCAGCTGGAGGCCCGGCCGGCTTTAGGACTTTTATTAGGTGCCCTATTATGGAAAATAAACTTTAATCCCACCATAAAAACCCAATCTGAAAAACATATTTGCCCTTGTGGTCGGGAACGCCGCGGCATTCCTGGTGCAGGTCACACCTCCGATGGGATTAGTTTTATGGAGGGAGACAGCGCTCCGCAGGACTTTGACACCGGGGGGCTGGGGGGGCGCCCGCGTTGCCGCCGCGCCCCACGCGGGTCCCAGCGCCCCTCCGCGCCACACTCCCCTCCCCGTCGCCTGGCAGCCCCCTCCAAGCCTGGGGCGCACTCAGCGCTGCCCTGCACAGAGGGGGTGGCCGCAGGGCAGTTAACCCAGAAACCTGAGAGGTGCTGAGGAACCGCCCGGGCGCCCCTCCGGAGCAGCTCAGCAAGGAGGGGCTGGGGTCGGAGGCGAGGGGAGGGAGAACGGCAGAGAAGAGGAAAAAGAAGGAAGAAAAAACAACAAAACTATTTTTACAATCATTGTGACCATTCACGTGTTAGTACCGGAGGGTTAACTATATGCATTATGCAACAGATGCTAGAACTCTCTCATCTTCCCAAACTGAAACTCTGTCCCCAAGAAACACCGACTCCCCAGTACCCACCTCCGAAGCACACTAGCAACCACCATTCTACTCTCTGAGTCTGACTCATCTAAACTGATATTTCATACGATCTTGCAGCATTTGTCTTTTTATTTGCTTGCTTATTTATTACTATTTATTTTTATTTTATTTTTTTTTTAGAGATAGGGTCTCACACTGTGGCCCAGGCTGGAGTGCAGTGGTGCCATCAAAGGTCACTGCATCCTGGAGCCCCTGGGCTCCAGCCATCCTTCTGCCTCGGCTCCTCAGTAGCTGGGACGGCAGGAGGGTGCCCCCACACAGGGCTTAGTGTTTGTCTTTTGTTAGTGGGCATTTCACTAGGCATAAAGTCCTCAGAGTTCATGGGTGTTGTAGCACCTTACAGGATTTTCTTCTTTTTAAAGCCTGAACAGCGCTCCGGCGCCCTATGTGTGTACCACATTTTCCTCATCCATTTCTCTGTTGATGGACATGTAGGCTGCGTCCACCTCTTGGCAATTGTGAAGAGCGTTGCAATGAACTTGGGTGTGCAAATGTCTCTTTGAGATCTTTTTTTTTTTTTTTTTCCAATTCTTTTGGATATATACCCAGAACTGAGACTGCTGGATCATATGGTAATTTTATTTTATTTATTAAATTTTTTGAGATTGAGTCTTGGGAGTCTTGCCCTGTCGCCCAGGCTGGAGTGCAATGGCACGTTCTCAGCTCACTCCAACCTCTGCCTCCAGGGTTCAAGCACTTCCCTGCCCCAGCCTCCCAAGTAGCTGGTGCTACAGGCGCCTGCCACCACACCCGGCTAATTTTTTGTATTTTTAGTGGAAACGGGGTTCACCATCTTGGCCAGGCTGGTCTTGAACTCCTGACCTCATGATCCACCCGCCTTGGCCTCCTAAAGCGCTGGGATTACAGGCGTGAGCCACTGCGCCCAGCCTGATTTTTAATATTTTGAGGGAAATTCTGTATTATTTTACATAATGGCTATGACATGTTACATTCTGACCACAGCTCCAACTTCTCCACATCCTCACCATCACTTGTTATTTTCTATGCTTTTTGTTTGTTTTATATTGGCCATCTTAACAGGTGTGAGGTGGATCTGTGGCTCTGACTTACATTTCCCTGATGGTTAGTGGTGTTGAGCATCTTTTCTTTCTTTCTTTCTTTTTTTTTTTTTTTGAGACAGAGTCTTGCTGTGTCTCCTGGGCTGAAGTGCAGTGGCCGGATCTCAGCTCACTGCAAGCTCCGCCTCCCGGGTTCACGCCATTCTCCTGCCTCAGCCTCCGGAGTAGCTGGGACTACAGGCGCCCACCACCTCGCCCAGATAGTTTTTTGTATTTTTAGTAGAGACGGAGTTTCACCGTGTTAGCCAGGATGGTCTCGATCTCCTGACCTCATGATCCGCCCGTCTCGGCCTCCCAGAGCATCTTTTCATATGTGTGTTGTCATTTCAAAATTTTATTTGGAGTCATGTCTATTCCAGTCATTTGCCCATTTTGGTTTTGTTGTAGAGCGGTGAGAGTCACATACTCTGGAGATTAACCCATTCCGATTCGCATTTGGCAGATGATGTCTCCCGTTCCCAGGTTGCCTTTCACTCTTGTTAATCGTCCTTTGTGGCGCGTACATTTTTCAGTTTGATGCGGTCCCATTTGTCTATTTTTGCTTTGGTTGCCTTGCGTTCTGTATCAAAGAAGGAAAGTCACCGGATCGGCGAAAGGACAGGTCCACCTCCTTTCCCCTGGAGCTGTTTCTTTACTCCCTGACACCAGGGATGAAACGGAGCTCCAGGAGGGGCTGGAAAGGGGTCCCCTGGGCCTCCCTCTGGGGGGCGTGTGTGAAGTGTTTTCTCCAGTCACAAAAAAGGCTTCCTCCACATGAGTTTGCACGCCCTGCAGAATTCACCCACAGCAAGGCGCCCCTTTCTAAGAACGGAGGAGAACCCACATTGGAGCGAGGAAAACGGTGGCCAAGAGGTGGGGGCCTCGGTAGGAGAGGGAGGCCAGTCTGGGGTTCCAGGGGACAGGGTCAGCTTTGGGTGGGTCCCCTCCATGGGGACCCAGCGCCCCGGGTCGCAGTGACGGCCGCCGCGGTGTTCCCCCCTGCGTACCTTCTCTTCTCTTAAAGGCAGTGAGCGCCGCAGGCCTCTGGGACAGCAGAAATGAGCCGTGGGGGAAGCCTGGGCCTGTCTGAAAACACCACCTCAGCTCCCTCCGGGGTCCCCCTGCGTAGACCTGGCTCCAGGTGCTGAGAACCCGATTCTTGAGGGCTGCAAAGACTTTCTCCCCCATGCGGGGGTCAGCTGGCGGCTCAGGTGCGGTTGGAGGCCTGGGCCCCAAGGGACCACCGCCCCAGGCCGAGCCGAGTCAGCGACCCCGAGCGCGGCGCCCAGGGGTGGGGCGCGCGCCCGCAAGGCGGGCAGAGCGGGTCCTCGAGACCGTTCATTAGGCAGAATGAATTGTTCACCGTGCCCGGAGTGGATGAGGACGAGCCAGTGATTATATTTAAATTTGCTATAATTGATTTGGGGAAGAGCTACTGTGACAAGAACGAATTGATCATTAAATTTATTAGCGAGATAAATTCCGCGGAGATTGAGCGGCCTGCTGGAGGCGCAGGGGCCGGCGCAGGTCCGGGGCCTGGCTCTGCTGGAGGACGGGGGAGGGGCGGCGCTATTAACAGCGTCTTCCTTTGATGTCGCTCTTGCCCCGCGTCCCAGAGGAAGCGCCTGTCCCCTGGGGGTAGAGGGACACACCCTCCGCAGAGGCCTGGGGCACCCCAGCTCCGGGCGGAGCCCCCACTCTTCCCTGGCTGCCCAGTGTTGTTGGGGGCGCTGAGGCTGGGCTGGCTGAGCCCGAGGGGAAAATAATCCCCAGATGTGGGGCCAGCCCGGGGAGAGACTGTTGCAGACTGAATCTCACCAATGTGTTGGAAATTAAAAAGAAATATACAGATTGCAGATCTTTAAAAACCAAAAACAAAGAAAAGAAAAGCATCTGTCTTCCCCCCTTCCCTCTGGGTTTCCCACCCTCCTCCTCTGGGCACTCTGCCTCTTCCCCCGGCGGCAAACCCTCTACCAGTTCCCCCAAACACCTTTGGACCCCAGGCGGCGGAGGCCCAGCCCCTGCGCCAGCGCCCAGCAGCTGCTTCTGCCTGGACTCCCAGCAGCCGCGCCCCGGCCTTGGTTGAGGTTGATTTTATGGAAGGGGCCCGGGGTGATAATGAGTTGCCAGAGAGGATATTAATCTCCCCGCGCCCTGAGGCAGAGGAGTGGCTCGCTCGCCCCGCGGTAATCACCCAAATGAAACGCCAGGCCCTTCTGAACTCATTTTATCAGCTGGGAGGAGGGGAGGGGAGGAGGGAGGAGAAGGGCACACGCAGGTGCTGCTGAGAAAGTGACAAACAGAAGGAAGGAGGAAGGCCCGGGAGAGGAGACAGGAGCGGCGTCCCCGTCGCCCGTCTCCTCCGGGGCCAGGAGAGGCCACTAGGTCGGCGATGGGGGAAGGGGGCCGGGAGGCGCGCCGGGCTGGGTGGGCCGCGGGCCTGCGCTCCAGAGCGGGCGATAGCGCGGGCTAAGCCTGCATGTGTGGAGCACATGGCGCTGGGCCTGGCCGCGGTGATTGATGGAGCGCGCTGCAGAGGCTGATTAACCCGGAGCAGCTGCAGCCGCGGTGTGGAGCGCTGCTGCAGTCCGCTGCTGTCCTTGCAGACGTGTTTGCACAGAGCCAAGAAGACCGATCCTGGCCAGCCAAGGAAGGTTCTGCCAACAGAGAGGGCCGGGGTCGAGGCGAGACAGAAGCACCGGGCAATTCGGCGCGTTCCGGGAAATGTGCCTAAGTAGCGCCTGAGGTCGCAGGGACTCGTAGACACTACTAACGCTTAGTCGTTTGAAGCTTATTTTCTGAAACGTCCAAATGGCGTATTTCCACTTCTGGAGCGCCAACGAAGCGAGAGCCCGCAAGGAAAAAGGAAAATAAATAGAGTCCACAGCTCCGCTTCTGAGGGGCACGCGTCCTGGGGCAGGTGTGCGCCAGGCAGCCCGGCATGCGCTGACACCTGACCACGGGTTTTTTTGCCAACACTTCACACTGCGACTCCCCAGCAGGCGCGGAGGTGGTCCTGACACCCACTTGAGACTCCGATTTTCACCCTCAGCTGCCAACCGCCGAGTAGACACCCTCCCCATCATTTCTACAAGCAAATGGTAGAGCCGCGGGCATAACCCCCAAAAACGCGTGTACGCTGATCCAGTACAAAACCAATTTATTTTACATTCCATCGTGGGCGATGGGAGAAGCTAAATAATAATTTAGCATGCATACGTAGACGTTTCTTTTTATATATAAATACAATATACAAAAATAAAGACAGTACAGTTTTGAGATTTCCAGCAGTTTGAACGCTCGTGACACAGTCCCCCGACCCCAGAGACGTAAGCATAAACCCTTTTTCTTTTTCCAAATACTCTGCAGAATGGCCCCTCCAGAGGCGGTTTCAAGTTTCAGAAGTCAGATAACACTGTGGGTTTCCGCCTTCTCGGACGCTGGGAAAGGGGAGACCGAGGCCTCCCCTTGCGGAGGTGGCGGGGTCGGTTCTTCTCACAGGCACTCGCACCTCCCCCAACACCAACCAAAATTAATTTTAAAAGAACCATCACGTTGCAGCCCCCGGGGTCGCTCTCTCGCTGTTTCTCCAAGAGCAGGTGAGGCGCCCTGGCTTAAAAGGGAAGTAAGTGCCCAGGACCGGAGGCCGCGGCCGAATCCCTCCAACCCCGGCCTCGGCGAGGGGTCCACGGGGCGGCTGCCGAGCTGGCTCTCGGGGCCGGGCCGGGTGGGTGCGGGCGCCGGAGCCTCCGGGAGAAGCCGCCGGCCGGGGCGCTCCTTGCGAGCCACACCTGCTGGGCCCCGGGGCTCCTACTGGGGCGCGGGCTGGTGGCCCGGCCGCGGGGGCGGCGAGTCGTCCTCCGAGGAGCAGTCGGAGGAGGCGGCGTGGGTGCTGGCGCCATTGCTGTAGGGGAAATGGTCCTCGTCGTCCTCGTCCTCGTCCTCCTCGGGGTCACTGTCCCTCAAGTCCCGCCGGCGGCGTCCGCTGCCCTTGTCCCCGGGCGCGGGCGGCCCCAGCAGCTCCTCCGCGCCCGGCTCCTCCGCTCCGCCCTTCCCCGCGCCCCCGCCGCCGCCCTTCTGTTTCTCCGCTTCCTGCGCCGCCTGCTCTTTGGCCTTTTTGCTGCGTTTCCATTTCATCCGCCGGTTCTGGAACCAAATCTTCACCTGCGGGCATAAGCGGGCGTGAGACACCGGCCACCGCCACCCCAGGGCTTCCTGTCCCCGGAGTCCCCCGGCCGCGCGCGCCCGGGCCCCAGCGGGTCGGCCCCGGAATGGCCTCAGGGTGAGACGACTTAGAAGTGGAATGGGGAGGGGGCTTGCAGCTTCCTCCTCCCCCCAGCCCACCACTCAGCAGCAAACCCCAGAGCTGGGCTTGAGCTCCGTGGGAGCTAGGACTGTGTCCCCAACGACCCGGTCCGGGGACTTTTCTACCCGCGCCCTCCGTCTGCGGAGGCTACGTCGCGGTAAATCTCAGGATGTTCCCTCATCTCTTTCTGGAACAACATTTCTCGAATGCGGCCTGGGGATCACCTTCTTCAGAATGAAAGGGGGGGTGGTTAAGTGCTGACTCTTGGGCCCCACCCGAAGCTACTGAATCGGCGCTCTGGGCTCCTTAGATGAACCCGTGCACCCGCCGTCTTAACTGTCGAGGCGCAGCGCCAGCTGCCCCAGACTGCCCGTGGGTCGCGAGTGCAGAGGTAACAGTGTCCCCTGGGAGGCCGGGATGTGTCGGGGGCGGGGAGGGCGCGCACCTGGGTCTCGGTGAGCATGAGCGAGGTGGCCACCTCGAAGCGCTTGGGCCGCGACAGGTACTTGTTGAGCTTGAACTGATGCTCCAGCTCCAGCAGCTGCTGGCTGGTGAAGGCGGTGCGCGGCCGGCGGCACTTCCCCAGGAGGTTCGACTGCGCCTGGGCTGGGGACCAAAGGGCAGTGAGGCCCACAGCCGGCTCCGGTCCTCGCCCCAGCCCCTCCCGTGGCTGCTGGTCCCACTGCCCTCAAGGCCCCAGTGCCGAAGGCCTGGCCCTGCGGAGGGCGGGGCTGTTCCCTCACTATCAGTGCTCACTCCCCAAGGAATGAGGACTCAGGACCACCAAGTGGAAATGGGTGGTTTGGGGTTCATGAGACCAATTTTATTTTTTGTCTGGGAGACATCTGAGTGTCCGTGCTAAACAGGGTCCATCGCAGGAGGCATCCTCTCCACATGAGCCGGCTTTGGCACCAGTGGATTGACCCAGAGGCAAGAGGAGAAGTGAGGCCAGTTGGGGGCCAAGATGGGAGGTTCCAGGAAGCCCAGGAGTTCAAGGCTGCAGTGAGCTAGACTGCACCCCTGCCCTGTACCCTGGGTGACACAGCAAGACCCCATCTCTCAAAAAATAAAAAATAATAAAATAAAATAAAGGAGCAGTGAGTGGTGAGAACCAAATCTCTCCCCCGCTCCTCACTGCGCCTTCCTAGAGATTCAGGCTCAGATCCAAACCCCTCTGGGAAGAGCTGGTCCTGCAGTTCCAGGTCTCCTTCCACTGCCTCCTTAAGACAGAAAAGGAGGAGGAGAAAAAGAAAAGGAAGGAAGGAAGGGAGGGAGGGAAGGAGGGAGGGAGGGAGGGAGGGAAGAAGGAAGGAAGGAAGGAAGGAAGGAAGGAAGGAAGGAAGGAAGGAAGGA
>NC_045441.1:145333954-145336651 GCF_002776525.5 Piliocolobus tephrosceles
GGAAGGAAGGAAGGAAGGAAGGAAGGAAGGAAGGAAGGAAGGAAGGACGGAATGGAAGGAAGGGAGAGAGAATGGGTGGAATAGGACCAAACCCAGGGTCCAAATCTGTGTATGTATTCATCAGGGACCCTCCCACCTTTCCAGTGTTTTTCTTGACATGCCCCCTCCTCAGGGTGCGGGTGGCGGGGGCAAGGCCTGGGGAGACTGGAAGCCTTTTCAGGACAATTCTCATTACGCAAATTAAAGGCAGAGGCGCAGGCAGGATCCGGTTCTCTGTGTGTTCCAGGAGGCCTGCCCGGCTTTATTTACATAATTTCGCACGGTTACATCACAGAGAATTTTATGACCTCAAAACGAGACTTCCCTTGATTTCCCAGGAGCCTGACAAGTGTTGGACAATAAAAGAAAGAAAGCAAAGGGAAGAAAGGAGGCCAGCCCCAGGCCTGGATGAGCTCAGTTCCCTGGGGATGGGCAATTTGCTTTAGAGGATGGCCCACGCCCCCTGCTTTAGTCAAACAAGGCCCGGAATTCCCAACTTGACAATACATTAGAACTTTAATTAAAACACTGGCTCTAGAGGGACCATTTGGGAAATGCCAGCCCACAGGCAGAAACAACCAATTAAAGAAACCAAACAGGTTTTCCCCGTGACCAGCGAGGAGGACTTCTCAGAACACATTCTGCCGCCTTTGGCACGATTATGCCTCTGCCCTTTCGGATTGCCAGGTGCAGATTCCTCTTCTGAACTTAAAGCTGGCTGTGTTTAGAATTTGGCTAACTCTAGGTCAACATTTGGAATCAAACAGGCAAGGTGTGTTGGGAAAGGTGTCTCACTTTAATAAATTTTCTGAGTGACCTTGGGCTCCACAAAGCTCCAGAAAGCGCCCCGGTGGCCAGGGAGTCCAGGGCCTTAGGAGGCCTAGGACCATGGTCCCCTGGGCTGGCCAGCCCCCTCCGTGGGCGACTTAGCGTCCTTAGCTCTGGGAAATGCAGGTCATATTGGTGGCTTTCTATCAGAAGGGCTAGGCCCTGGGTCAGCAGCCAGGCCCAGGAGGGCGCCCTGGGTTTAAGCCCAGGCTGGCAGGAGATTCACAGAGGTGAGGGGCAGCTTTCCGTCTTCCAGCTGGAAGTGGGGCTGACTTTCCCAGGTGAGGGATGGGTGGCCACTGGGGCCTTCTTGGAGCTGAGCTAGGAAAGCCTGGGGCGGCTGTGGGCAAACAGCCTTCTGCAGGGATTTTCTCACCCCCTTGTGACTTCTCCAGCCTCTGGGGTCCTAGATTTTCTCTGTTTAGTCACAACCACAGCTTCCAGCAAAGGAATCTGAATTCTGGAGTGTTTATTTCTGTTTTCTTTTTTGCTTTTCCCCTGCTCTGCCTGCATCTCCCCAGTCTAAACAAATTCACTCAGACAGAAACAATGGGGTCTCTTTGTTTGGGTGTTCGGCGGCTGAAAGCGCTGAGCGGAATGCATCTTCTGCTCAGCCCGACTCAAAAGTAGCTGACCCCATGGGGCGATCGGGGAGAGCCAGAGCCAGAGCCCCGGAGTCCCAGCCCAGAGAGTCTGCGTGTGCCAGTAAAGCCTGAGGGGCCCAGGCCTCTGGAGAGGTGTCCCGCCCGGATGGAGAGGAAGCTGCCCGAAGCCCAGCGGCTCTGGGGTGGGGGCTCCCTCGGCCCCACCTTGGAGGGGCATTCGTTACCTTGTTGGGGGCCCGGGATACCAGGCCAGACACCTACTGTTTAGAATCTCCCCATAGCTGGTTCAAGCCAGGCCACTTGCCTCGGCCATCGCACCCCGGATCCAACGCCCTCCCAGAGGAGGGCAGCGCCCTGGTAAAAGCCGGGGGTTCCCTGGGCCCTGGCCTTGTCTCCCCGGGCCTCGAAGCCTATTTCTCTTGTTTGCTGCTCCTGAAGCACTCCCTCTCCCTGGAGGGGCTGCGGGTGTCTCTAGCGCCCCGGATGGGGGACCTGGCCCAAGTTCCCTTCCCCGGTGATAAGCCGTGACCCCCATTCCCGGGCCTGCCTAATTCAGGGCGCTCTCCGTTCGCCTTGCCCGGCGACTTCCTTCTCTTGCAGCCTTCAGGTTAATCATTAGATCTCAGTCTCACACCTCCAACTGTCCCTTCCCGTTGAGAGAGGAAGAGAAGGCAAGGCCTGCGCATGGCCATTTTAATAATTCGCCGCCCGTCTCACGCCTGGGGGTCCAGGCGAGTCCTCGCAGGCCCTGGGCAGAGCCGAGGCGGCTTCGCAGCGCTTCCCCCGCTCGCTGGGAGCCAAGCGCAGAGAGGGGCAGGCGGTGCCGGGTGGAGGATGCGCGAGGCCCTCCCGCCCCGCGCATCCACGGGGGCCGCAGGGTACTCACAGTTAAAGTCGGGCATCTTAGGCAGGATCATGCCCGCGGTGGACGCGCGCAGCCACTGGTCCAGCTGGAAGGTGCCGGCACCCAGCTTGATGGGGTCGGCGGGGTGCGCGGGGTGCGCGCCCTGCACCTGTGGGTACGAGTAGGAGAGCGCCGGGTGCTGGCCAGCCAGCGCAGCCGCCGCTGCTGCCGCGGAGTAGCCGTAGACCGGGTGGCCGTAGAGCGCCGCCTGCGCCGGGAGGCCCGCGCCACCCTGCGCGCCCCCCGGGTGCAGCCCCAGCGCCAGGCCCCCAGCGGCGGCGGCGGCGGCGGCGGCAGCGGCGGCAGCGGCCGCTGCGCCCG
>NC_045441.1:145337051-145416970 GCF_002776525.5 Piliocolobus tephrosceles
GCGGCGGCGGCGGCAGCGGCGGCAGCGGCCGCTGCGCCCGGGTGAGCGTGGTGGTGGGGGCCCCCGTGCCCGCCGCCCGTGCCGCCGCCCGCGCCCAGGAATCCCGGCTTGGGCAGCAGCGCGCAGTGCGCGGCCAAAAGGCGCGGCGGCGACGGGCTCTCGGCGCGCAGGCGGTCGGCGGGCGCAGCCGGCGGCTCCGAGGACGCGGGGCTGCAGCTGCCGCTTGTCCCGCCGCTCGCCCCGCCGCCGCCCCCGCCACCTCCGGTGCCAGATGCGGCGGCAGCGAGGGACGTGACCAAGGCCAGCGGCGCGCTCTGCGCAGGGGCGGCTCGCGGGGGGTCCACCGCCAGCAGGGCGTCGATGCGGAAATTTTTGGATTTTTCCATCGGCTCGTTTGGGGTTGGTGCTCAGGGCCGGGTGGCGGGCGACGTGGCCGTGTGCGGCGTCGCGGAGTCAGCGCGTGCGGTGCAAGCCCGGGGTCTCGGTATTGTTATGGTGGTTATTTGCCAATAATCAAAGTCGCCGCCGGAAACTCAGCCGAGGGTGACCATGGTCCCGGCGCCTCCTCCGTGCGGGCCCCGCCCCGGGCCGCGCTCGCACAAACTTCCACGCGAGTGCTTCCCCGCGTCCGGGCCGGGGAGCCCGGCTCTCTGCGCTCCAGCCCTTAGGCGACCGCGCCGAGGCCGCTGGCGCCGTGCTGGGGACCCGCGCCCCTCCGCGCACTTGAAGCTCAGCGCGGCCTCCGATTGGCGCGCGCAGCGGGGGCCCGGGGAGGGCCGCGGGCTCCGCCATTGGCCGAGGGGCGCACCTGTCACCGTCCCGGCCGCCCGCCGCCCCGCCCCGCGCCGCGAGGTCCTAAGCACCCCGGGCTGTTGCGCGGCGCTGGCGGGCGGGGACACCGCGGGGGAGTGGATACTCCGAGGCGCAAACTGGGGCCTCTGCCCGCCCTTCCCTGGGTGCGGAGCCGGACGGCGGGCACTGGCAACCCCCGGGGCCCTGGAGAGCCCCGCGGCGGCCCAAGACCCGTTCCCGAGACACCTGGCCCCCTCCGGACTTGGTTGGTCCCTGGAGCCAGCTGCGGGCGTCCTTTCCGGCCTCCTTGTGGGCGCTGGCGTGGGTCCACGTCTGCCTCGCGGAGCACGGTGGTTCCACGCTCCTGAGCGCCCATGCTGAGCGCAGACCTGGCCGCTCTGCGAGGCGACGGCAGCGCACTGAAGACCGTGGTGTTTCCCAAGCCCTCCCTGCTCCCGGGTCTCCAGGGCGCAGCAGGGGAGGGTTTTGTCCCGTGGCCAAAGCTCCGCAGGTCGAACCTTATCTGCACTGGGAAGGCCCCGCATTTTCAGGTGTGTGTGCGGGGACGTGGGGGTGTAAACGCGCATGTGAGTGTGAGTTTGGCCTCCACGAATCCTCGCTGGGAGCCCCTGCCACAGTCAAGGCGGAGACGGCAGATATGGGCGCCCTGGCCTGCAGGACCAAAGTCGGCTTGCAGACGTCGCCCACGTGCTTGCTCAGTGGAGCGGGTCCTCGGTGACAAAGCTCTTCCTCGCTGCCGAGGGATGCCCGTGGGCTTGCGGGAGTCGAGGCCCACACACCTCGGCCCTGAAAAACCCGTAGGGCCCGTCATCCTTCGGAAGCCCTGCCGCTGTGACCCCCGGCCAGTCCCCGGGCAGGAGCGGGGAAAGACGGTCTCCTGCTGCCGGGGCCTCCTGGGAAGTGGACAGGAAAAGGGCTTCCCGTGAGTGAGTGAGGCAAGGAGTGAGCACCCAGATCTCACCCCTCCCCCACACGCACACTTCAAATATTTACAGTAAAACCACTTCCAAGGACGTTTTTGAAGCTGAAAGAATCAACACAGGGGTCGGGAAGTCAAGCGGCATCAACACCAGGCTTTGTCAATAGCGCCATTAGACCCAGTTATCTTCCCCAGCAAGCGTGAGAACCGGGAGGGAGTTCCAGGTTCCAGGGCTTCCTATGCAGGTGAGAGGTGAATAAAGGACCGGAAGGGGCTGTGGAGAGGGGAGAGAGCCAAAGAGAAACTCAGTGCCAGGTAAACTTCAAAATTAGCAGGCCAGGTTGCTACAAGAGGGATTTTTAAAAAGGCAAATAGAGAGACCTTGCCACTTCTCTTCAAAAGGCTTTTTACCTAGGCGAGAGTTGATGACAGTGACTTTGTTGGCATGAGTGATATCTTTTTCATTATAACACAGGGTAGTTCCCAGATGCACAGGACTGGTTGGAAGGTTAGGAGGATGGCAATGGATGAATAACAGCAACTTGGAGTAAATGTGATCTAGCTTTGCAGAGCGACCACTGGGAAAAAGAAATCCCCGGTATTCACACGGAGTTTGTCGTGCCTTTAGATGTCTTTGTGGTGACAGAAATGCACTTCTGCCTCCAAGTGGAGAGAGGGAAACACTCACATTTCTTGAACACCTACTATGTGCTACGTGCTTTCTAGAATTCTCATCTTTGATCTTCACTCTGACACTAGAAGGAAGATTTTTATCATCTCCGTTTTCTTTTTTTTTTCTTTCTTTCTTTTCTTTCTCTCTTTTTTTTTTTTTTTTGAGATGGAGTTTTGTTCTTGTTGCCCAGGCTGGAGTGCAGTGGCACAATCATGGCTCACTGCAACCTCCATCTCCCAGGTTCAAGCGATTCTTCTGCCTCAGTCTCCCCAGTAGCTGAGATTACAGGCATGTGCCACCAGGCCAGGCTAATTTTTGTATTTTTAGTAGAGATAGGGTTTCACCATGTTGGTCAGGCTGGTCTCAAACTCCCGACCTCAGGTGATCCACCCACTTCGGCCTCCCAAAGTGCTGGGATTACAGGTGTGAGCGACCGCACCCGGCCTATCATCTCCATTTTCTAGAGTACAGGTTTAGAGAGTTTGGGATCCTTGTTCCCAGCAGGCAGTTCAGCCTTACAGCTGGGAGTGGAACCAGGTCTGACTGCAGAGGCCACACTATTCTCACCTGCTGCCCTCGAAGCTCTCAGGTGCACTCAGCCCCGAGTCCCCATCCCATCTGTTCCTTTTTGGGGTGGGGGAAGGCTTGTAAAGGAGACCAGAGACTCTTAGCCACCTGTCCCAGGCAGGAAGCCCAGGCTGTGACTCTGCCTCCCCAGGGTAGAGAACACAGCCTTGGCCTCCTCCTCCTCCAGGGGTTTGGTGCCAAGACTGACTTGCCTTTCTCATCTCATCACCCCCATCTGCTGGGGGCAGGTTGCTTGGTCCTGAGGTCAATGATGTAGGAAGCTGGGGGAAGGGAGTGGCTGCAGAAGAAATCTCCCAGGATGGACCTCGGAGAGGATGCTGTTCCTCTCTCCAGCCGAGAATACCCACTGCCAGGGTCATTTTAGTTGGTGATGGGGTGTGTAGTCTGGACTCATGACATCAGCCATCTCCCTCAACAAAATCACAATGGGTGTTTTCTGGCTTTTTGTTTTTGTAACTCCTAGAGAAATTCATTTCACCCCTTTTTGTTCTGCGGTAACCGTGGTCCAAAACCCCTTCACACCCTGTCTCATATTTCTATTCTGCCTGAGACCTGCTGAGGACACCTTCCTGAAAACACAGACAGGACATGTGTGCAGGTCCTTCAGGTGTCTGTACCGCCTGTGGGGCTGTGCAAGGCTGTCCGAGGAGGCCTAGCATAGCAGCCCTGCGTCCTGTCCGGACCGCCCCTCTAGCTGAGGTGCCATTTCAGGAGTCTGAAGCTCCTTTTCTTGATGGATTTGTTTCTTTGTCTACAGAAGCAGGGGTTAGACCAAATGGACTCTAAGGTGCTACAGGGCCTTAAAATGATCCTTAAATTAAATACTTATATTTAAGAATACGTTATATAAAGTGGAGGCTCTCTGTAAAGTTGCGTGGAGAGAGGCAGGTGTGGGGGAGAGAGGGCGCTATCTGGGAAGTGTAGATCTTTGTGTGGTTTACAACGTGTGAGGTGGAGCCTGCTGGGTCTCTTCCTGTTCCCAGTATCTGTATTGATCCAGACCAGCTGGCTTTGGGGCAGACTGGAGCTGGGCTTGGGTCTTGGGAAGGGCCACAAAGAGAGATCAAAGGTCTGATCCTAGCAGTGCTCCCAAACCTGAGTCTCCAGTGAGTTTTCTCTCCAGCGGTCCCAGGGGCAGAACTCAGCCCTGGAGACTTCTCCCTAGAACTCTTGGTTTCTCAAGACAGGCAGAGAAGGCCTGGTGCACCCTAACCAGCTGGCTCCCACCGTAGCTCCTCCCTGCCCGGCACAGGTGCCTGCTTTCTACAGGCCTCCTGTTAAGGAATTAAAGAGTGCCTGCAGCTGCCCTTCCTTCCACTACTTGGGAAGGAGATGGTGATTTCTACAAACCATTGCAAAAGAAAACGCTGTTGTAGTCTGTGTCTATTTACATCTGGACTGACACACGCAACTGGGAACCTGTGAGGATTGGGGGGAAACCTGTACATTCACATATTCACAAGATGCGAGGCAAGTGTCATGCGTTTATTTATCATTTAGATATTGCTTTTTTCCACGTGAAATGGAGCAGGTGCCTGGAAGGGCACTCAGTGGCTGAAGCAGGGGGCAGATCTTGCGTTTCTAAAACTGAAGCCCAGGGCCAACAGAGAGGATTTGGCTGCAGAGGGGCCCAGGCACATTAGTCCCGTCTTGCTGAAGCCATGTGGTCTTCAGGGACTCACGCAGTTCCGTTTCAATGTAAACTTCCAAGGCTTTCTTCAGGAAACAGGCATGAAGATGCCATGTAACTGGCCAGAGGTCGGGACCTAAGCATGTGTTTGAGATGAGACTGGCCTCTGGCACAGGAAGTAGCTTAGTAAGGCTGGAGTGGGAGCCCGGAGGGCCAGGGCAGGAACTGTGGGGGATGCTCCCACCTCCCTGGAGCTCAGAGGGAAGGAGGATCTGTGGAGAGGGCCTAGGGTCACCGGAGCTGGGGACATCTGCTCAGGTCCCCCCACCCACCCCAACCCCTTCAGAGCCACGGGGCCAAAGGCATCGAGTCATTAGTGCTGTCCTTTGATCTGCTGACCTCCTCTATGACCCCTGGGAGCTGGGCCTTAAAGGAGTCTGGAAAGGGTGGGCTCAGGAGTAGCAACCCAAAGACCGGCAGCTCAAACCCTCAAACCGAGGCGGGGCCTGAGGTGGGCCCAGGCCTGCTGTGTGCTCCGCTGTGTGGGTGTTCTCCCTCAGCCCCTCCTCAGCCTCTCCCTGCAACCTGGATTTCCTGTTGCCATTTTAGAGGGCACCCTCACCCCAACTCCTTTCGCATGGCCAGCACCACCCAGGCTTCACTGGGAATGTGAGACCCAGAACACCCCCGAGTCACTGGCTTGACCCTCTCCTCTGGGCCCAGCCCTGGCTGCAAACAACCAGCCCCTACCAGGGGGCTTGGTGAGAACTTAGGGAGATGCCACAGGATTTAAATTAGTCAAATTCAGTGACCAGGGGCCTTCTATTTTTAGAAATTTCCTCCAGAGACAAAAATCTCTGCTTCCTTCCAGACCTTGGGCAGCCTCCTAGCTTCCCTGGACCCTGAAGGGAAGGGACAGGCCTGGCCACCCTGGGCTCAGCTGCTGGCCCAGGTCTCCTTCTGACACAGGAGGTGAAATCCTTTCCAGCCTCTTCGAAGCTTCTTGGGAAAGAAGGAGGGGAGGCTCCTTTGAGCCCCTTTCATTGTTTTGGGGGAATAACAACCCTCCACAGAAATGAAAACCTTCTCTAGAGTCTTTTTTTGTTTACTACAAACATTTTATTTTGTTTTATTTTATTCCAGATTCATGCAGGGCCCTCTGCAGACTGTTGGCAGAAACAAGGTAGACTCCAAACACATGCATAAGCTAGACTTTCTCCAGAATGTGCTGCAACAGAACTATGCTCCAGATAGACAGCGGCCTGTGGGCCACAGTGCTGCCTGAGTCTTGCAAAGAGATCTTTACGGCAAGGCTGAGAACACTGCCTGCACACCTTACCAGAGCCCAGCCTCCAGCCTCCATGGAAAATACGTTTCGGAATCAACACTCTTTCCAAATACTCCACACTGCTCTCTGGTAGCATTGGCCTGGGTGCCCAGGCACCCCTTTAGAACCCACCTGTTCCCCCCACCCACTCCAGCAGGAGGAGGAGAGGGTTATACTGACAGATGGCAGCAGCTCTGCAGCGCCGGAACAACGCAGACAACATACAACTCAGGAGTCACAGAAGGTGGCGTCCATCGCACCTGGATGGGGACTACTGCCCTGCAGGCTGCTGGGTGCGGTGAAACAGGGAAGAAGCACAAATACACACCCAGATGTGGCTCAGGGACATTTGAACGCTTCAGTGCGTCAATTTTTTTAGCGCGTTCTGACTCGAAATTATGACTGAATAGTGGCGCACTAATGTCCAAGTCCATGTTCGATAATGGCAGGAAGTCTGCGCTAATTGGTCTATTTAGTAGTTGCTGAGGTGGCAAAAGCTGCAGCTGCTGGTGGCTGAGAGAGGGGTAGAGAGAGAGAGAGAAAGAGAGAGGGAAGACCTCCTCTTAGGCCACTTTCTAGAGCTGTGGCAGTGGGAGGGGGGATTCCCCAGGATGGGCAAATGGTATCTGTGGTCAATTTCACCACTTGCAACCCTGCCCAAGCTTCTTCTCACAGGTGCACACATTCAAGGCCTGCAGAGCCCTCCCCACCCCCAGCAGTGTTCGTGTCCCGGATTGGGGGCCCACCTGGGAGGGGCTCTATATGCAGGTAGGACCTGGCAGGTTTGCCTCGCATTCTTCCCACTCTTCCCCTTTTCTAGGGCAGCTTTTCTCTCTGCACCCCGTCTCTCTCCCCTTTGCTTTCTAACTGGGTTGGGAAGCTAATCTGTTAAGAACCCGCTGCTTAGCTGGTGCAGTGGCACGTGCCTGTGGTCCCAGCTACTTGGGAGGCTGGGACAGGAGAATCACTTGAGCCCAGGGGTAGAGGTGAGGCCGCAGTGAGCTAGGACTGCACCATGGCACTCCAGCCTGGGCCACAGAGCAAGACCCTACCTGAAAAAAAGAACCTGCTGCCCACCTCACCATTTGAACTGGGAATATTTTACCAGAGAGAATGTGGGCATGGAAAAGCCACCGTCACACACAGAGTAAGGGTGTGTGGGGTGGGGGCAGAGTTAAGATGGACTCTAGGCAGTTCCCAAGCTCCTAGAGTGCCCATCCCTGCGAGGAGGCCCCAGATGCTCAGTGGTTTCAGCGGCCTTCTCCTGCAGCCTCAGCCAGTGCTTACACCACACCTGGGAGCAGCCTGGGCCGCCCTCTGCCTTACAGAGGGGCAAACCGGCTGAGGACCCCGGCACAAAGAGTGCCACCGGCTCTAACTGCAAGCCCTGTAGACCAGGGCTGCGTCCATAATCGGGGTTGATGGCATTAGTTATTATATTATAACCTCCTTGTTGCATAATTCTAATAATTTCTTTTCCCACTTGGCCTTTGACTGGGCTGGGCTCCTCCCGGTGGAACAACTGCGGGGAGTCGTGTTTGCAGCAGAAACGCACACTAGGATCCTTTTTTGCAACAGCCGGGCCGGCTGGGTCTTTTATCTTCTGCACACAGGCCCCTCTCCGCTGTTTCTGCAGAGACCGAGGTGGGAGGGAGAAAGACCCTCCAGCCCCCTGCTCCCACCCTCCCCGCAGTCTCCCGGGCCTTGTGCTGCGGGCAAGATAATTTGGCTAATGAACGCGTTAAAGGGCCCCTGGTGACCCGCCCCGGCTTCCCCTCGGCCCATCTGGGAAATTCCATTGAAAGGCTGGAGCAGGTTCCTCAGTCCGGCCGCCTTCTGTCGCTGCTAGAGGCGCGAACCCCGTGACTCTGGGCCCCTTACATTAAAATAATTACCCGGCGGAACAGGTGGCCCACTCCCGGCGCCTGGGCGCATCTGGGCCCCCGGAGCCGCAGCCCGGGAGGAGGGGAGCGGCACGCCCAGGGGAGGGAAGGTCAGGCCCGCTGGGCCGGGAGCCAGGAGGGTAGAGAGGGGCTTTCCTAGGGACAGACGGTACCGGGACACCCAGGCCTCCGCGGCCTAGCGGGCTGACGCCTGAGCGGTGAGGCCGCCGCCCTCAGGAGCAGGTAAGCGCACCCCGCGCGCCGCTTGGGACGCACCTGGCCACCTGCGCTGCCACCCAAGTTTGGGGTATGCGGATGACCGAGCAGAACCCCGAACTCTCACCGGGCTCCGAGGTTGGAGCAACTCCTAACACTGGGCTCCGAGCTAGGGGCTTGCTGGAGGGGCGCTTGCCGCGCCGGCCCTCGGGGCTCACAGCCGGGCACGCCAGACTGCGGCGAGCGCGTGGGCGAGCGTGTCAGGAGTGTGCGCCCTGGGTGCGCGCGTGCGAGAGCGCACGTGTAGGGTGGCTTCCAGTCCTCCCTTCCCGCCTGAGAAACGTCCACGCGGAGTTCCAGATCGGGCGCTGGGGAAGGAGGTCCCGGGGACGCTGCTAAAAAGAGAGCGGCCAGCCCAGGCGCGGGGCCAAGCCTATTGCCAAAAACATATTACCCTGCGACATTCTGTAAATGAGATAATGATCCATAAACCCGGATGATAGATGTGGCGTGCCTGCGATGTCTTCTCTAAATGAGCTGCTCGCATCGACTGCTAATAATGGTGAGCTTATGGAAGCGATTTCAGCGCAAACTGCGAGAGGGTCTTCTTACTCTAATCAGCCTGCCTGAGCTAATGGACGAGGGGGTCAGGCTGAGACTTATTGGCACGCCCGTGCCCTTAACCTGTTTCCCAATAAAGCTGATTAGTTTTTGTCAATTCATCAGCTAACCACTCTTGCTGGAACTGCATCAAAGCCTTATTTGCTCAGGGGAAATCAACAAGTCACAGATCAGCTCCATTAAGGGGCCCGGCCGGGCTAGGACAGTCCTGGAGTCCTGGAGCCGAGGGACGCCCCGACGGACCTCGGGCCTCCCGCGAGCTTCACAGAGCGGCTGACAGTGTGGTCCTGCTTAACTCCCAGCACCACGACCCGGATGCACATAACTGAGTCTGGAAACTTCTCTTTCTCTGCAGGCGGAGCAGCGTCTGTGCAGCTCAGCCATATGGCTCCAAGGCTCCCGCCCTGGCGTCTGGGCTCGGTCGGGGACAGTTTCCACGCGAGGCGGAGCTTAGCTGGAGGTCGCAGGGCGGTGGAGAGCGAGGGCATGAGGGAGGGAGCTGGGAACCGCGAAGTGTCCGTGGCCACGCATCTCTCCTACGCGTCCCCACGAGGCGACCTAAGGGGAAGAGTGCAGGACCCTGGGACCCCGCCCTGGGCAGCGCGGGCCTGAGCTTGGGGGACACGCAAAAGGGGATCAAACCCGCACCCAGCGCAGACCCCTACTTTGCTCGGTGACTTCACATGCTCGCTCGTGGGAGGGAGCTGGGGGCGCCCGAGGGCACCTGGGCTGAGGTTCCAGTAGCTGGCTTCACCTGGGCTTCAGGTGAGCGGCTGCAGGAAGGGCCCTCACAGGCATCCCTCGGCTTCCGCTGGCAGGAGTGAGCCGATCCCCCGCCGGCGGAGGTGACCCCAACGCCCTGGCTCAGGGGCGGGGAAGGAAAATGTGCGTTGTCTCTTTAAGCCCCCGGCCACCGCCACCTCCCGGCCCCATCCCCCTTCAATTTAATTTCATTAAAACAGAGCATGAATATTTCTATTAAACCTAAAATGAAATATGAAGCCATTTAGACTCTGCCTGCACCAATCACGCAGATTTATGACTTTTATTCATCACATCAAGAGCTTGGAAAAATGAATTTTCTTCACCCAGGAAGGAAATAAAACCTCAGGCTTGGTCATTTCCAGAAAGCTGTTAATTTGACCATGTGGTAATTACTTTCACAATTAACTAAAATACAAATCAACTTGACAAATTGGGCTAGTTTATATATTAATTAGCCCCCTTAAATTTATTCATTATGAAAAGACAATTTAAGGGGACCTGCAGTGTCTGTTTTACTGCAATAAATTATTGTTAGGAAATGGGTCTAATAAAATATCTTAATATTTAAGGATATTGTATATGCGGGGGGTATGCTTTATTGACAATTTCATTTTCCAATTAGTAATTTTGTTGTAATATATCTGCGAACCGGGAACTCCCGGGCAGGGAGGCAGGATTCTCCCGGCTGGGGCGGTCTGAGTAGCTGGGTCTGAGCTTCCGGTTGAAAAGGGTAAATTCTGCGGAAAGGGCGCGTCCGATGGGCGCAAACGTTCGGTTCGTAGCAGCAGCTACTCCAGGCTGCCACTGCACCCCGGCCCAGGACTCGGCACTCCTGAAGCCCTCCTCCCCACGCAGGCTGCGGGGGCTGATTTAACAGAATGTCGATAGAATCATTCGATGCCTTTTAGCTTGTGATCTTTATAAATGTCCCTCTATTAAATTAGAAAATGATTCTCTTCTCGTTTAATTGTATTCTTTCGTTTCTTATTTCCAATTAATTAGTCCTATCGACGTTGCAATATTTTAAGTGACTTGAGTCCGTTTCCAGTTAGAATATATGGGTCAGCACATGCAATTTTATACCCGACAGAACTATATAATGTGGGTTTTAACTACTCGTTCCTCATCTGTCTTAAACATCTGGCCAGGATGCGCCACCCGGCCTCTTCGCAGCTCCTTCCTGGGGCAGGTGGGCACCGCGCGGGACCCTCGCAGGGGCTCCGGCAGGCGCCTCCCGCTGCCCGGGGTCAAGGGTCGGGCAGCCTGTAGTGTCTGGCTTGGGCCTTTACTTGGAATTCTTTCTGTTTAAGACTTGGTCTCAGCCCAGTGGTTCGGGGATAAGAAGACCCAGCAAAGGGGCCCAGCCGCCGCGTTCCTATGAGACACCTGCGCTGCGCTGCGTTTCCAGCTGCGGGCGAGGACAGCGGTGACTCCCCAGCCTGCCCGTCGGCCTCGCTCGCACCTCAGAGGGATGGCTGGCCCGTGCCCCTCCGCGGTTCACCTCCCCAGGCGGATCTGCGCAGGGAGAGCCCGGCGGGCCTGGGCCTGGTCTTGGTTCGGGGGTGCAGGCCAAGAGGGGCGCCAGGCCAGGCTCCCCTACAGGGGCACGTCGGTCCCACCCCCTCCCTTCTTGCTGCCCTACAAGACTTTAAAATCAATTTTTAAGAGACCGTGCCTCCTCTCGACAGCCCCCTCGACCTCTCCGCAGGCGCCTGAGCAGCCCTGCACCGAGGGGCGCACCTTTGCTTTTGCGGGCTGCGCTGCGCGGGCACCTGGGCTGCGCCCAGTCCCCCACCCCCACAGCCCTCCCACCTGTCGGCCCGATTTTGGCTTAAACGGGAGGGGGTGCCCCACCTTTCCTTAATTAATTGACGAAGTCACGGATTCCTCCCGGGCTGATTTACGGGGCTGCGCGTTGTGCCTGCACCCGCTGCTCCGCATCTGCGCGCCCACCCGGTGCCGAGCCCCGCCCTCCGCCCCAGCCCTAAGCTGCGCCCGCAGGCCTGGCCACAGGTGCCCTGGCGGCCCCGCCTGGCCCGAGGGAAGAGGGCCACTGGGAGGGGCCCCGGCCGCCGTCCGTTCCTGCTGCGGGTGAGCACCGTGTCCCCGCGGGTCTTGCGCGGTGCCCCCCAACTCAGCGTGTGCGCTCGTCGGCCCAGGGTCTGGGGCGTGGGGGCATCAGCACCCGGCCCACTCTCCGGTTCCCTCCGGGCTGCCTAGCCCCGCGTTTTCCTAGCTGGGGACGGCGGCTTCCCCTGGCCGCATCGCTGCCGGGCCCTGCCACCCCAACCCCGGCCGCAGTGGCTGGAAGCCGTGGCCTTTTCCTGGCTGCGAGAGTCGGCGGGGCGGTTTTCCTTCCGCCAGGGTCTTGGGTGCGCCTCAGCCTCGCCCTCCCTGCAAGGAGAAACCTGTCTACTGAGTGAATTTCTAAGCAGCTGATCCTTCCAGGCCTAAGACTCCTAGAATGGAAAGGGCTCCCCGGAATACCAAGCGCGCCATCACCTTGGGTTTCTTCCCAGAGCAAGGAGACCCCCGTTTTCCCCAAGACCCGCGTCATAAAAGGAGGGGAGGTGAGATTCACTGGGAGTCCTGAACCTGCCCCCAGCTCCTCCCCGGGCAGCCTCCCCTGGCCAGGGGAGGAGGGAGCCCTTCCCTTCAATCCCGGAAGGTTCCTTCCTGGTCCATAGCTTTGCTCTTTGCAGGCAGGGATGGGACTGGCAGGCCTTGCGAAGAATTTTACCGTTTTAAATCTGGACCTAGAGGCCAGGTCGGAAAGGGGAAAGAAGCTGCGCCTTGCCGAGGGTCCTGTGGCCGGAGTAGCGCCCCTTCTAGAAATTGTCCCTCCGGGGAGAATGCCTGCTGTTACACAATGGCATTTTTTGAGGGGAGAGGAGAATTTCAGGTCAACTGAAGCTAGCAGCCATTCCTTCAGGGCCTCTGGCTAAGATGGAAGGGGAGGGAAGGGCACTGCGGTCTAGCAGAAGGTCAGGGATTCCTCAGAAATCTCCAGCACTGCCACCGCAGGCTGGCCATTCCCAGCAGGAGCTCAACAGCTGACCATCTTCCTGTGTGACCCGAGTCCATCTGGGGGGAAATTCAACATTGGCTCATCTTCTCTTACTGAATGTTAGCTAGTATTGTCTACGGACAGGTTAAAGGGGAAAAAGAGTCCTTGGCGATTAGAGAACACTAGATGGCTGAAATCTGCAGAAATCGGCCCAGCCGCCCCCTCCTCCCCCAGCAGCCCCTGGTCCACCCTGGGAAAATCATTGGCTTTCTTCCCATCTCTCCACTCCGTCTGAACATGATCGGAGACATAGCCTAAGAGGCCAGCCCAAGGGTGACCTGCCAGACTTGAGCGAGTGAGCGCTCCCTGAGGCCACACCTGCTGGGCATGTGAGGCGGCCCCTCCCCCTGCTGTGAGTGACACTGGCCTGCACTCTTCTAATCTCAAGGCTCTGACGAGGCTATTTAACGTGGTCCAGCAAGTGCTTTGTGTGACCCACTTGATACTGAAGGATAAGGAGGTGGCTTAAAATGCCCTCTCTGTGCTCAAGGAACTGAATGCCTCTTTGGAGGAGGAGAGTGTGCACATGTGAAAAACCAGAGAACATGAGCAAATCCTGTACACAGACACCGGAGTGGGGAAGGAAGCAGTGCTCTGGGAAGTCAGACTTAAAGCCTGCTGTTTCCGCATGATGGGGTGTGTCATGAAGTGTGTTTCCCAGAGTCTTTCAAAGGGAAAAGGACATGGGGATGCATGGGAAACAGCCTGAAATCTTCCATTTTTCTGTTCTGTGCAACAGGATGATGTCTCGCTTGTGGCCCTGGTTCGTCATTTTATTAAACCATTATCTTGTACACAGAGATAATTTGCATCCTGTAGGCAGGATGAAGTTTGCACATTTCTGATGAGAACTCTGGCCACACTACCAGCTCAGCCCCTTTCCGTGTCTACAGGAGTTGGCTCCAACCACCTGTCTACTTGGAGCACCTTCCCAGGCAGCTTACAGTCAGGCATCAGGACACAGGCGCAAAATACGCAAACTAATGACATCCCAAGGCAGGAGGCGGCTGGGACAAACGGAGAGGTTATAAAGCTGTGGGACTGAGGGGGAGAGAACGAAGACAGAAAAACCTCAGGGAAGATCAGCTTCATTTCATACCCTAATATAACCAAGTTACATAAGGAAATATTTCCCAACTACTGGTAGGCAATTGTTAAACATAAACACAATAAAGATAAAAATTTAAAAGCCAAAAGACAAACTACAGAAATGTAACCAGAAAAACACAAATCATAACAAATAGGGGAAAAGGAGAGAGTGGTTTTTTTTTTTTTAAACCAGCTCTGTTAAAGTATAACTGACAAATAAAATTCTGTATATTTAAGGTATACAGTGTGATGATTTGATGTACATATAATGAAATGATTATCACAATCAAGTTAGTTAATCTCACATAGTTACCTTTTTCTTTTTTTGTGGTGAGAACATTGAAATATCTCAGTAAATTTCAAGTATACAATACAGTATTAACTACAGTCTCCAGAGTTTATTCATCTTAGAACTAGAAGTCGGTGCCCTCTAATACCTTCCCATTCCCCTCCCCCTCCCCATGCGCCTTCCCTCTCCTGGCAGCCATATTCTACTCTTTTTTTTATCTTTTTGAGACGGAGTCTCTCTCTGTCGCCCAGGCTGGAGTGCAGTGGTGTGATCTCAGCTCACTGCAACCTCCACCTCCCAAGTTCAAGTGCCTCTCCTGCCTCAGCCTCCCAAGTAGCTGGGATTACAGGCATGAACCACCACGCCTAGCTAATTTTTGTATTTTTAGTAGAGATCAGGTTTTGCCATGTTGGCCAGGCTGGTCTTGAACACCTGACCTCAGGTGATCCACCCACCTTAGCCTCCCAAAGTCCTGGGATCACAGGCGTGAGCCCCTGGCCCATCATTCTACTCTTTGCTTCTATGAATTTGACTTTTTCAGATTCCACATTTAAGGGAGACCAGCCTGGGCAATATAGTGAGACCTTGTCTCTATGAAAAATAAAAAAATTAGCCAGGCACGGTTATGGTTAGCCAGCCAGGTGGGAGGATCACCTCAGCCCAGGAGTCTGAGGGTGAAGTGAGCTATGATTGCTCCACTACACTCCAGTCTGGGTGGCAGAGTACGACCGTGTCTCAAAAAACAAAACCAAGTATTTTTTCATGATCATGCTGTGTTTGTCTTTTCCTGTCTGACTTACTTCACTTAGCATAATGCCCTCAAGGTTCATCCATGCTGTCACAAATGGCAGGATGTTGTTCTTTCTTCATGGCTGAATAATATTCATTTGCCTGTGTGTGTGTGTGTCACATTTTCCTTCCATGCATTTGTTGGTAGACAGGTTATTTCATGATGTGGCTATTGCGAATAATGCTATAATATCAATGGGAGTGCAGATGTCTCTTTGAGATATTGACTTTGTTTCTTTTGGGCCTATACCCAGAAGTGGGATGGCTGGGTCACATGGGAGTTCTCATTCTAAATTTTCTGAGGATCCTCCGAGCTGTTTCCCATATCCGAGCTGTTTCCCATAATGGTTGAACTAACTTCCTATTCCCACCAACCGTGTACAGGGTTCCCCTTCCTCTCCACCCTCACCAGCACTTACCTCTTGTCTTCTTGATAATAGCCATGCTAACAGATGTGAAGTGCTGCTTGTGGTTTTGATGCACATTTCTCTGATGGTTAGTGGAGTTGAGCACCTTTTTGTGTACTTGTTGGTCATTTGTATGTCTCCTTTGGAAAAATGCATATTCAGGCCCTTTATCTGTGTTAACATCAGATTATTCCTTTTTTGTTTTTTATTTTTGCTATTGAGATGTATGAGCTACTGATATATTTTGGATATCAACCTTTTATCAGATATGTGGTTTGCAAATGCTTCTTCCCATTTCATAGGTTGTCTTTCCATTGTGTTGACTGCTGTCTTTGCTGGGCAAAAGCTTTCTAATGTGATAAAATTGTCCTAGTTCATTTTTGCTTTTGTTTCCTGTGCTTTTGGTGTCAAATCCAAAAAATTGTTGCCAAGATCAATATCAATGAGATTTCTCCTATGTTTTCTTCTAGGAGTTTTACCATTTCAGGTCTTAAATTTAAGCCTTTGATCCATTTCGAGTTAATGTTTGTGAATGGTGTAAGATAAGGGTCAAAGTTTATTCTTATGCTTGTGTATATCTATTCTCCAACACTGTTTATTGAAGAGATAATTCTTCCCCCATTGTGTATTCTTGGCATCCTTGTCAAATATTAGTTAACCTGAGCCAAGCATGGTGGTACATGCCTGTAATCCCAGCTACTTGGTAGGCTGAGACGGGAGGATCACTTGAGCCTAGGGGTTCAAGATCAGACTAGGCGCTTTAGTGAGACCCCGTCTCTACAGGAAATGAAGTAGAAAAAATATCAGTTAACTATATATGTGCGGGATTACTTCTCGGCCCTAGATTTTGTTGCATTGGTCTATGTGTCTGTTTTTATGCCACAACCATGCTAATTTTTATTACATAGGTTTACAATGGAGTTTGAAATCAGGAAGTAGAATGCCTCCTGCTCTGTTCTTCTTTCTCAAGATTGTTTTGGCTACGTGGGGTCTTTTGTGGTTCCATATGAATTTTGGGATTGTTTCTCTACTTATACAAAAAATGTCATTGGGGTTTTGACAGGGATTGCATTGAATTTGTAGGTTGCTTTGGGTAGTACTCACATTTTAACAATATTAATTCTTATTCATGAACAGGGGATGCCTTTCCACTTATTTGTAGCCTTCTTTGTTTTCTTCAGTGTCTTATAAGTTTTAGTACACAGATCTTTCACCTCCTTGGTTAAATTTATATGGAAGTATTTTATTCTTTTTGATGCTATTGTAAATGGGATCATTTTCTTAATTTTCTTTTAAGATAGTTCATAGTGTATAGAAAGGCTACTGATTTATGTATGTTGATTTTGTATCTGTCAACTTTACTGAATTTGTTGATCAGTTCTAACAGTTTTTTGTGGAGTCTTCAGGGTTTTCTATATATAAGATCGTGTCATCTGCAAACAGAGACAATTTTACTACCTCCTTCCCTATTTGATGCCTTTTATTTCTTTCTCCTGCCTAATTGCCCTGGCTAGGACTTCCAGGACAATGTTGAATAGAAGCGGTGACAGTGGATATCCTTGTCTTGTTCCTGATCTTAGAGGAAAAGCTTTCAGCTTTTCCGCATTGAGTATGATGCTAGCGGTCAGCTTGTCATATATGGTCTTTACTATATTGAGGCACGTTCCTTCCACCATATACCTAATTTGTTAAGGGTTTTTTTTTTATCATAAGAGGACGTTGAGTTTTGTTAAACACTTTTTATGAATAGAATGAGATGATCATATAGTTTTTGTCCTTCATTCTGTTAATGTGGTATATTGTACTTATTGATTTGTAATATTGAACCATCCTTGCATCCAGGGATAAATCCCACTTGATCACAGGGAATGATCCTTTTAAAGTGCTGTTGAATTCAGTCTGCTGGTGTTTTGTTGTGGATTTTTGCATCCATGTTTATCAGGGATATTGGTCTGTCATTTTCTCTTCTGGCTGTGTCCTTATCTGGCTTGGATGTCAGCAAAATAGTAGACTTGTAAAATGAGTTGGGAAGTGGTACCTAAAAGAGAGTTTTTGTTTGTTTGTTTGTTTTGAGATGGAGTCTCACTTCGTCACCCCTAGGCTGGAGTGCAATGGCATGGTCTTGGCTCACTGCAACCTCTGCCTCCTGGGTTCAAGTGATTCTCCCGCCTCAGCCTCCCAAGTAGCTGGGACTATAGGCACGTGCCACTACACCTGGCTAATTTTTGTATTTTTAGTAGAGACAGGGTTTCACTATGTTGGCCAGGCTGGTCTCGAACTCCTGACCTTGTGATCCACCTGCCTCGGCCTCCCAAAGTGCTGGGATTACAGGCGGAGCTACCGTGCCCAGCCAATAGAGATGTTTTTAAAATCTTCGAAATTGCCTTCTCTGGCTGCATCTCATGATGAATCCTGGGGAGGGACAGAGGGGAAGTGATGCCAGTCTTCACACTCCCCAGTCAGAATGTCCGACCTGGGTGTGTGCAACGGACACAGGCCCCAACACGCTGTGAGGGAGCAGACACCAGGAACTGACTTAGACGAGAGGCAGCAGCATCTGAGACATGAGTGGATGGGGATCTAGTGGTGGGGAAAGAAAAAAGAGGGTGGAATTCAGGCCAAGGGAATTGTGGAATATGGCCAAATGTGTGATGAGAAGCTTTAGTATTTGCCTGCTGGGCATTAAAATACCATGAATCATTGACAAGAAACCAAACAACGCTGGATCTATATAACAATTTGAACCCATATTGCTCCAAGTAAAATCAAATTAGAAGCCTTTCCCCAATTAGGTTATGCAAACGCTGACCCAGAGTAGAGTTGTGTTTGCGGTACACATGACGCAACACCCACCTTACACCTCGCACAGCACAGATACTCTCAAGCACACCCATCTCAACACCGGGGTTGTGTCAACATTCTACCCCTGGGTAATAAATATGAGACACAGCACACACTGCTTTTAATTGCATCGATAAACTGGGATTAACCCCCCAAGTCAGGTTTCACTATTGCAATTAAATGTCCTCAAATAAATTGTTTCCTCAATAAACAAATGGAAGGGGCTGTGTTTGCCCTGAATAATAACAGGTGTAATATTTTACTCGCTAAAGTTAAGTATTAAGTGGAATCACTTGCTAGTCCTGATTTATTCCCTGAGATCGGAAAGTCATTTTTCATACGTCATGTGCTGCTTCAGTACTGTATAAACAGCTAATAATGCACTAAATCAACCTGGCACGACCTTGCATTTCACCTAAAGCCACCAAGCTTCAAAATCCTAGAGTTGGGTGTTCTCACGAGAGCCAAAGAAAATAGCTGTCCTGCAAAAATCACTGGTTGACTGCTTTTTGGGTTTTTGTCTTTAGCTTCTACAATTCAAAATGTAAGAATTCCATGAAAACCTCCTGAGTCGTTGAACAATTCAGCAGCTCTTTATGGACTGCGTTCTCACTGGTCTTCCGGTTGCTGCAGAAGAGGCTGGCAGGCTCAGCCTACGGGAAGACCACAGTGGGAGGACTTCCCTTGTGCCTTGGCTGAGTCCGCACCTTCTATTACCCTGTCCCGTTCATCGGTGAAACAGCACAAGACGCTCCTAGAGCGACATTTCTCACTTAATCACAGAAATGCTCACCTCATTTTTGACGCGTTTGTGGATGTCGCATAGTTTTCAGGGCTTTGGATGTACATAGGGGAAGTCAGTATATCAATGCTGCCCTGTATTTTTAAGGGGAAAGGGAAGGGAAAAGATAGTGAAGTGTCCTTGGAGGTTGGGGGTGAACATTATATTGGCTCTCAAATAACTAGGACCTATTCTTTTTCAATAGCATAGAATAACATTCTTGTTCCAGAATAGTCTACAGGGGGGTAGGCCAGCATTTTCTAAATGGTGAGTGGTGGTTTGCTAAGCTAGTAATATTTAATATAAACTATTAAAATTAACTCATTAGTAGTTGTTCATTTTATTTGGTCTTTTCAAATTTGTGGGGTTTTTCCCCCTCTGGTCTCTTAGCCAGATATTTAGTAATGAGAATTTGCAACCTATGTGTTTTGATGTTCATTGCAAATCTTTTTTTTGTTTTTTAATAGAGATGAGATCTTGCTATGTTGTCCAGGCTTGTCTCAAACTCCTGAGCTCAAATGATTCTTTCGCCTCTGCCTCCTGAAGTGCTGGGATTACAGGCATGAGCCACCACATCTGGCCATAATTCTATCTCGATTTGTCTGTATATGATCTTTCTAGAATTCATTTGTTTGCTGCTTAAAGTTTGCACCATGAAAGACTCCTTATTTCCCCCTAATAACCTTATACTTGCATACCAAGCTGTATTTAAAGTAATGCATTGCTTTACAAAAATTAATTAAATCCATGTTGCGCTTCTTGTCCACATGAGAGGGAGAACACACGTCCTGTACTGAGGCAAGCTAACTCCATTTCCAACAAGAGACTCCGAAGACTAGCTAAGGCCACCTCTTGAAGAGAGAGTGCAGGATTTCAATTAAGCTTTTATAAGTAACATATGGGAATTACCCAGAAGACACTGCCCTCCCCTTCCCCATGGCTACCTTCCCAGGTGCCTAGAGACCTGGACACCCTAGGTTGGGATTTATTGATTTAGTGAAGGAGCAATTTAGGAAACCTTTTATTAATACTCTCATCATCGGCATCACTGTCACCTTTCCATCATTCTGAGTGATCACCACTCTACACTTACTGATGAATCTTTCATACTTAGATCACCTAAGAGGAAAATGCTTGCTGGGCTCCTCCACAGACAGAAAATATGCAGAGGAATCATGGTGCGACTTACATACATCAAAACAGCCCTCCTTTTAATTGATGGCCTATAGCTTAAGAGAGAGAGTTGGCCGGGCGCGGTGGCTCACGCCTGTAATCCCAGCACTTTGGGAGGCCAAGGCGGGCAGATCACGAGGTCAGGAGATGGAGACCATCCTGGCTAACACAGCAAAACCTCGTCTCTACTAAAAATACAAAAAACTAGGCGGGCGAGGTGGTGGGGCCTGTAGTCCCAGCTACTCGGGAGGCTGAGGCAGGAAAATGGCAAACCCGGAAGGCGGTGCTTGCAGTGAGCCGACATCGCACCACTGCACTCCAGCCTGGGCCACAGAGCAAGACTCTGTCTCAAAAAAAAAAAAAAAAGAAAAGAAAAGAAAAGAAAGAAAGGAAAAAGAGTTTGCTTTCCCCAAACTATTATAAAACATTTTTAGATGATAGAGGGCATCAGATGCAGAAGATAAAATATTTCACACATAGGACCTCATTCAGACCATGAATATAGATCTATAGGTAGTTGTAAGTTCCTAGGAATACTTGATGGGAAATATATTGATAATACAATTATTCTTTTGAAAGGAACTGCAATGATGGCGAATTTGGTTTAATAGTTAAATTAATAAGAACCATTTGATTCAAACATGAGCCTTTTAATGATACACAGAGTTAGTAATATCTGTCTTGCCACCTGAAGATGTTTGGTTTTTTTTGAGACGGAGACTCACTCAGTCGCCCAGGCTGGAGAGTGCTGTGGCCAGATCTCAGCTCACTGCAAGCTCCGCCTCCAGGGTTTACGCCATTCTCCTGCCTCAGCCTCCAGAGTAGCTGGTTTTTTTTGAGATGGAGACTCGCTCAGGCGCCCAGGCTGGAGAGTGCTGTGGCGCGATCTCGGCTCGCGTGTTCCTTGGCTTTTGGCTGCTGGAGTCCAGGGCTTGGCCTCTCCCATTCGTTTCCCTGGGCAGCCCCCAGGGGTCTCTGTGGTGAGCTCGTGTCTCGGATTGCTAACTGCTGAGATCCTGGAGGGAGGCATCTGCTGACACTGCTCCCTGGTCACTGCTTTCACTCTTTCCAAACGCAGGTTTTTACCCAGGCACAGAAAGTCACAGGAAGCAGGGCAGGCCCTGGCATTCCCTCAGAGGGAGGTGCTTGGAGGGGTGACTTGCCCAGAGCCACAGAGCTGGGGCGGCAGAGCCAGGTTGAGGGCTCAGGAGTGTTTGACTGCAAAGCCAAGGTCCCCAGCAGTGGAGCCTGAGTCTCCTGCGCAGGGAGGGGCGCAGCCCCGCCAGAACAGGGCGCCTGAGCCCCAGTTCGACGACGATGGCCAACATCAACTGGCAGCTTCCAGCAGCCCAGCCCTGTGTGAAACGCGCGGCAGCGTCTTGTCTTGTTGGAAGCATAGTAGGCATTATTCTTTTCACCCTTTTCAGATGCACAAACTGAGAAGAGGAACTTGCCCAGGGCAGCAGAGTGTGCAGGTGGCAAAGCCGGGCTCAGAGCCTGGGAGTCAGGGACCTCGCTTTGCCAGGTGTCTGGAGTGTGACCCCAGTCAGGTGGCAGCTCTGTCCCAGGCTGCGAAATGACAATGTGGGTGGCAGGCAAGGCCTCAGTGCTCAGCGCCCACAGGAGTCCAGGGGTGCTGATTGGGGCCGCAGGACCTGTGCCAGGCCGCACTGGCCAGGGCAGGGCTTCCCGTGGCCTCTCAGTCACATCTTGCTGTGGTCCAGGCCTGACCAGGGCTGAGTCTTCAGCCTAACACCCTCCCCATGGATTAACCAAACACCAGGACCTCATTAAGGAGGCCCTGGGTACATCCCAAAGCCCCTTTCTGTCCATCTGCGTGGGAATTCTCACCCCTCCTCCGTCCTTGTAGATTCTAGATGAGGACGGCAGGTTTTCCTGTGGAAAGCCGCGGCCATCACAATGAGGGTCTGAAAGAGCAAAGCCTGGGCTTGCAGGGCCGTGGCAGTGGAGATCCCTCGGTGGGATACTGGCACAGGACGTGGGGTGGGAGGCAGGAGTGAGGTGGCTGTGGAGATCAGGAAAAAAGCAGGGATGCCGAGAGCCCCAGGATGGAGAAGAAATCAGAAGAGGAACAAGGACTTGGGGAGCACGGTCAAGGGGGGCAGGAGCTGGGGCCAGTTGTGTTGGGGGCCGGATTACTTTTCCCCTACCACTCCCAGACCCTGCCCATCTACAGTAGTCAGGTGGTGCTAGGCTCTGAAACAACTGTGGAGCAAATTGGAACATTTCTGGGGCCCTGGACAGACACCTGGAGCAAACTGGAATGTTTCCGGGGCACGCTGGACAGACACCTGGAGCAAACTGGAACATTTCCGGGGCGCTGGACAGACATCCAGGGCTTTGGGCTGACTTGGCCTCAGCCTGTGCAATAGGGGCACCTGTGGGTCCTTCTAAGAATGGTGGGGCTGTGTCTGCCCTGCAGCAGCTGGAGGAGACCATGGGGTAGCGCTGGTGTGGCCAGGCGAGGGGACAGCGCTGGGACCTCACAGGTGCAGGTGACACTGCCGTCTCCGTCTTTCCAACTACTAGACAATATTTCGTAAAGAACATTAATTTCCCAAGAGGTTTTTCTATATTACTCTAATTGCTTTTTCCTTGACTAATTTTGTAAATTGCAATTTTACAAAAAAAAAAAAAAAAAAACTCACAAATATTTCTAAATGAGAAGTGTCTCAGTGGGAATACAGCTTTCAGGAAGGTTTGTAATCTTTGCATCTGGATTATATAGTACCCTCCTATTGACACTACTTTTTGATTAATATTGTGTATAACATTCCTTAATGCATCTGCAGAATTAATTATGCAGAAGCATTCAGGCACACAGACATTATATTGATGAAATGACGTTTTATTGACAAAATGACAGTTTAATACTGAGCTTTCCTGAAGCTGTATATCTAATCGATTGCCTTGGTTCTGATAGCAAGGTAAATCTGTCCTGTCTACTGTGTACTCTCGGCAGATCAATCTGGAGCCACATACAGTGTATTTCTGTATAGAATTCTGATTTTTTAAAAATTTTGAATTTTGAGACAGGGTCTTGCTCTGTTGCCCAGGCTGGAGTGCAGTGACGTGATTACTGCGGCCTTGACCTCTTGGACCTAAGCAATTCTCCCACCTCAGCCTCCTGAGTAGCTGGGATTACAGGTGCGCACCACCACACCTGGCTAAGTTTTGTATTTTTAGTAGATATGGGGTTTCACCATGTTGATCAGGCTGGTTTCAAACTGCTGACCTCAAGTAATCCGCCTGCCTTGGCCTCCCAAAGTGCTGGGATTACAGGTGTGAGCCACCGCACCCAAGCCTCACATAACCATTTTATTTCTTCATTCTTCAGTTGGTGGACAGTTGTATTGCTTCCATCTTTGGGTTATGATGAAAAACATTGCTATCAACATTCACATGTGACTTTTGGGTAGACATACATTTTCATTTCTCTTAGGGTCATATGGTAATTCTATGTGTCACGTTTCGATGAACTGCGAAAGTATTGTCACCATTTTATGTTGTCACTGGCAATGAGGGTTTCTCCAGATCCTCACAATACCCTTGCTATCTCTGTTTCACTGTAGCATGCTAGCAGGCATGACTTGGTATCTCACTTTGGTTTCAATTTCATTTTCCCAGTGGTTGATTATGTCGAACATTCTGTGTGCTTATTGGCCATTTGTGGGTCTTATTTGGAGAAATATCTATTCAGATCCCTGACCCTACTTTTTTTTTTTTTTTTTTTTTTTTGAGACCAAGTTTCACTCTTGTTGCCCAGGCTGGAGTGCAATGCTGCAATCTTGGCTCACTGCAACTTCCACCTCCTGGGTTCAAGCAATTCTCCTGCCTCAGTCTCCCGAGTAGCTGGGATTACAGGTATGCACCACCATACACAGCTAATTTTGTATTTTTAGTAGAGATGGAGTTTCTCTGTTGGTCAGGCTGGTCCCGGTGGTTGACCTGCCTCAGCCTCCCAAAGTGCTGGGATTACAGGCGTGAGCCACTGCACCTGGCCCTCCTTGGCCTATTTTTAATGGGTTTAAACATTATTATAAGAGTTCTTTAAATATTCTGGATATGAATCCCTTATCAGATATATGATTTGAAAATGTTTTCTCCCACCAAAAGGGTTGTCTTTTTACTTTCTTTCATTTATTTTTCTTCTGTCACTTATGCTTTTATTGTCATATCTAAGAAGGCTTTACCTAGCCCTGATCGTGGAGACTTGCTCCTATGTTTTCTTCTAAGAATGTTATAGTTTCGGCTCTTACACTTAGGTCTATCATCCACTTTCAGTTAATTTGTCTGGTGTGAGGAAGGGGTCCAGCTTCATTCTTTTGCATGTGGATATCCACTTGTCCCAGCAACATTTGTTGAAAAAGCTGCGCTGTAATTGTCTTGATATCCTCGTTGAAAATCAATTGACCATATGTGTGAGGGCTTGTTTCTAGACTCTCAGTTCTATCCCATTGATCCATATAGCCATCCTTAGGCCAGTACCACACTGTCTTGATCACTGTAGCTTTACAATATGTTTTAAAATTAGGACGTATAAGTCCTCCCATTTTGTCCTTCTTTTCTAAGATTATGCAGCCACTGGTAATCTTCCATATTCTTTTGGACCCACTCCATACAGTCTACCCCACCCCTTCCCTGAAATTCCTCTCATTATGATCTTAGAGACCGCCATGTTGCTAAATCCAGTGGCCAGTTCTCAGTGTCAATATTATCAAAGCTCTTTGCAACAGTTGACATAGCGGATGTGCTCTCTTCATTTGGGATCCAGGGTATCCCCTTTCCAGGCTTTTTCTATTCTTCACTCACTGCTCCTTCGCAGTCCTCTTTTCTGGCTCATCCCCATTTTCCCAAGCTTTGAGCTTTGGAATATGCCCAGTCTCCATCCTTGAACCTCTTTGCTTCCTCATGTCAAGTCTCTCCTGGGGGCCTTCACCGAGTCTCATGGCTTCGGATGTCTTCTACTTAGTGATAACTTCCAACTTTGTATCTCCATCCTGGATTTCTCCTTTGGGCTTCTGACTTGTGTGTCCAACTGACACTGACCTCTCCAGGTAGGCACTCTGTGGGCATTTCAAACTCAGAGCATCCAAGAATCAGACCTTAGCCTCCCCTCTCATCAAGATGCACCTTTCCTCTTCCTCAGGAAATGGCAGCTCCATCCTTCCTGTCACTCAGACTGAAACCTTGGGGTTACTCCTCACACCTCCCCTTCTCGCCTGCTTTTATCCAACCTGTCTGAAGATTATCTCAGCTCTATCTTCCCACTAGATCTGGAATCCAGCAATACAGCAGCAACAGCGCTCATCTCCCTGGTCCAAGCCCCTCCTTCCTTATTGGAGTAGAACAAAGCCTCCTGCCAAGCCCTCCTGCCCTCTTCATCCCCATGCAGCCTCCGATCCGGTACATGGAGAGGCAGTCGCAGACCTTCCTGCTCAAGGCAGTCCAGGGAGCAGACGCCAGAGCCCCACAGAGGACACTCTTGGGGTCTTGCTATGCTGCCCACCTGGTCTTGAACTCCTGGCCTCAAGCAGCTCTTTCAAAGTGCTGGGATTACAGGCATGAGCCACCACACCCAGTCTTCTTTGTCTTGTTTCTTGTCCACTCCTTAGAGTGTGTGCTCAGTGAGACCAAGAATCGGATCTATGTTGTTGTCTGCTGTGGACCTCAGCCTCTGGAAGGGCGCCCAGGGCATGGTAAAGGCTAAAAAGAAAAAATTAAATAAGTGAATAAATGTTTTCATTTGCATAAATGAATGTGTTAGCAGAATAATGACCCTCTTTCCCCCACCCCAAGGTATCCACATCCAAACCCCCAGGACTTGGGAATATGTTAGGTTGCATGGCAAAGGGTATTTAGGATGGAATTGAAAGTGCTGCTTGGTTCACCTTCAAATAGGGAGGGAGGGTGTCCTGCGTTATCCAGGTGGACCCAGTAAAATCACAGGGTCCAGACAGGGGACGAGGGAGGCAGGAGAAAGGGGAGGGAGCCTGGGGAGGGGTGAGTGGAGAGGGCAGAGGGAGGCAGCTCGGCTGTCTGACCGTGAGGACGGGATGAGAGCCATGGTATGTGGGCACCTCTCAAGCTGTGAAAGGCAGGAAGTGGGTCCTCCCCACAGTCCCTGAAAGACCACAGCCCACGATGCACTGATGTAACCCTGGGAGACCATGCAGGGCTTCTAACCTGCAGAGCTGGAAGAGAAGACATTCATGATATTTAAGCCACTGCGTCTGTGGCGATTTGGTGACAATGGCCAGGGGCATCGATGCAGGGACAATGGTAGTGAGTCTTTAATTCAGCAATTCAGTGTGGTTGGTGTCTCAGGCTTCCACTGCAAACCTAGCTTCCGCCACAGACCTAGCTTCCACCCCAGAAATGTGTGGCTGGTCAATGGAACACATTAACGGGTCCCTTTCTATGCACCCAGACGTCTGTGGATTATTTTTTTAAAGGATATGCAAATATCCTTTAAATTATGATGTTTTATGCAATATTATGCAAATTGTGACTATAAAATAAAAAGATGTGGCCAGGCGCAGTGGCTCACGCCTATAATCCCAGCACTTTGGGAGGCCGAGGCGGGTGGATCACGTGAAGTCATGAGGTCGAGACCAGCCTGGCCAACATGGTGAAACCCTGTCTCTACTAAAACTACAAAAATTAGCAGGGTATGGTGGTGGGTGCCTGTAATCCCAGCTACAAGGGGTGCTGAGGCAGGAGGATTGCTCGCACTCATGAGGTGGAGGTTGCAGTGAGCCAAGATTGCGCCCCTGCACTCCAGCCTGGGAGACAGAGTGAGACCCCATTAAAACAAAAAAAATTAAAAAACATAAAAAGACTTAAACTCCAGCGACATCTGCCAGGGCGTTGGTCTCCAGAGCTTTCTTCTCATGACCGTGACACGCGTGTGTATTGAGCCCACCGTGTAGGCCTCCTGAGGCCTTTCTGGGCTTGCTTGCCTCAGTACATGTGACCTTGTGACTTTCTAGTCCCAGTTCACCCTTGACCTGACACAGTGCCTCAACCCAACTTCATCACCCATATCTGGTGCTTCTAAAAATCTATTTTCCCCTCAGAGAATCAAGTTTTGTTACCATTGAGGAAACTTTTAATTTTTGAGATGGAGTTTAGCTCTTGTTGCCCAGGCTGGAGTACAATGGCTCGATCTTGGCTCACCACAACCTCCGCCTCCTAGGTTCAAGGGATTCTCCTGCCTCAGCCTCCCGAGTAGCTGGGATTACAGGCATGCACCACCATGCCCGGCTAATTTTGTACTTTTAGTAGAGACGGGGTTTTTCCATGTTGGTCAGGCTGGTCTTGAGCTCTCGACCTCAGGTGATCTGCCCGCCTCGGCCTCCCAAAGTGCTGGGATTACAGGCGTGAGCCACTGCGCCTGGCCGAGGAAACATTTTTTAAAGGTGCCATGAACCGTGGAGGTGATTCTGGAGCGGGTCTGGAAAGGGCCCTGAGTTAGTGCTGCTGAGACGACCTCCTCCAGGTCTTCTGCTCAACTGGATGTCTGCATTTACAGTGTCAGCTAAGCCAAGCACAGTGGCTCATACCTGTAATCCCAGCACTTTGGGAGGCTAAGGCGGGCAGATCACCTGAACGCAGGAGTTCGAGACCAGCCTGGACAAGATGGCAAAACTCACACCTATAATTTCAGCTACTTGGGAGGCTGAGGCAGGAGACTCGCTTGAACCAGGGAGGCAGAGGTTTCAGTGAGCCGAGATCACGCCACTGTACTCCAGCCTGGGCGATAGAGCAAGACTCTGTCTCAAATGAAAGTGAAACCAAAACAGAAAGTCAGCTAAACCAGGGTCACATTCCCCATGGCGAGTCTGCTCAGATGGCCCTGACCAAGTACCAAGACAGATCCTTGAAACAACAGAAATCTGTTCTCACAGTTCTGGGGCTGCAAGTCGGAGATCCAGGTGAGGGTAGGGCCTGCTCCCTCCAGAGGTTCTTGGGGATGGTCCCTCCACCTCTCCCAGCTCCCAGGGGCTCGGAATTCCTGGTATTTCTTGGTTGCAGCTGCCTGGCTCCAACTTCTGCCTTTGGTGTCACAGGCATTCTACCCACCACGTCTCTGTGTCCGTGGGACCATCTTCTTACAAGGACGCAGTCACATTGAATGGGGGCCCATCCTACTCCAGCAGAGCCTCATCACTAACCACGCCTGCAAAACCCTGTTCCCCAGTGAAGTCCGTTCTGAGACACTGGGGCCAGGACTTCCACCTGTCTCTTGGGAGACACAATTTAACCGGCAGCGCCACCACTGAGGAAACGTAAGTGTGGTGAAGATGCAAACCTAACACACAGCAGGCAGGAACCGTCTGAGGCAGCCCTCCGGCAAATGTCAGGCTGTGTGGCTCAGACCCGGCACAGCCTCCGCAATGGGAGCTCTGTGTGGGCTGGCTGGGGACAAGGACAAGCGGACTTGGGAGGGATGGGGTTTGGGCATCTGGGAGGCAGGATCTCCTTTCCCGGAGGAAGACCGTGATAGAGGCGTGGAAGTGGGTGGGAGCCGGTGTGCACTGGGCTGCAATGCAAGCTGCTGGGTCCGTCCAGGAGCCCACACTGTTGGGTGCCGGCTGCTAGAAGCCCACAGCAGGGGCCCGAGGCCTCAGGGCACAGCTTCCCGTGTCCAGTCAAGGCTGCCTTACCCAAGCCTGGCCCTGCCGGTTCCATGCCTTCTCCTGCAAGGCTTCCTCAAGAGCACGCTGCGGAAACTTGCAGGCATCGCCCCCAACACAAGGGTTGCTGCTAGGGAAGCTGCCCTTCGACAGGGCGCTCTGATCCACCTGGCGCATATGCTGTTTAGGCTGTCGAGGAACCGCTACTTCAGTGACTGACCCGGAGCCTCCGGCTCTTCTTCCACCTTTAAATTCCACGGACATGGTGGGGCGCAGTGCTCACGCCTGTAATCCCAGCACTTTGGGAGGCTGAGGTGGGTGAATCACCTGAGGTCAGGAGTTCGAGACCAGCCTGGACAACATGGTGAAACCCCATCTCTAATCAAATACAAAAATGAGCTGGGCATGGTCAGGAGGCTGAGGCAGGAGAATCGCTTGAACCCGAGAGGCGGAGGTCAGGGTGAGCAGAGATCGCGCCATTGCGCTCTGGCCTGAGTGACAGAGTGAGACTCCATCTCAAAGTAAATAAATAAATAAATTTATTCCATGGACAGGACTGATGGGCGCCGTAGGACATGGAGCTCTAAGGTGAGCAGGTCGAGATTGAAAACCAGCCAGAAACACATTCCTAGGTGTGAGTTCACACTGTCGTTCTTTCTGCTTCGGTCATTGATGTGGCAGTTCCAGCTGCAGTGTGGAGAAGTAGCCGGTGAAGGAGAGGAGCGGCATGGGGCCCCTGGAGCTGCGTGACAGATCTCGGGGTGCCGGCATGGTGAGAAGGTCGCCACGGCAGGCACATGCTTTACTCCAGCCCATTAGCCCTCATCTGCGTCTGCAATGAGGCCGGCGGCTGCGCTGCTTGTAACTATTGCATCAGCACAAACATCTGACTCCTGGACGGACTGGGCACTGGAGCTCAGAGTGCGATTAGCATAATGAAGTAGTGAGGGAAGATATTGACGTTTTGTATATCTGCAGCCTGATAATGTTATATGAAAAGGGATATCTACAATGCTAATGGAAATGTAATTGATGTAAAACTGCAATTCCTACAATGAACTCAGAAGGCAAAGAGCTTACTTGTAAAATAGATAAGATTAGAGGGAGCGGCAGGAATCCCAAGACATTAATCCTGACTGTATTTCTGGTGCCAAGCGCTAATAAGTAAGTGATTGTTTTAATTCACATAGGTATCACAATATTTATTGTATGCTCCAGATCAAGTTTGCCTGAGGATGAATAAATCAGTAAGAGCATCTCATTACTTTATTTCTTCTCCCTCAGCAGTGTCTGTGGCACAAGCATGCCTGCTGTTATCGATGAGATAAGTGGAGGGAGGTGGCTGCAGGAGCCCAGGAGCGGGCATTCCAGGTGCATAAATAACACACAGGGATGCGATGCTTTCTGTGGCCCGGCCAAGCCCAGGCGGCCGGAGCTGTCAGTGGATGGACATTGTGGGCCATGATGTTGAGACTGTGGTCTAACATCTAAATTTTCTCTCAAACTCTTTGTGTTGCTTGAGCTGGGGGCACGTGTTTGGACTTCGGAGAAACCCAGGACACTGATGGCAGTGCTTGGGCAGGCGAAAACTGCGGGATCCTATACCCTGCCGTTGCCTGGGGCCCTGGTCTCCCTTTCCCTGCTCTGCTGGGGCCCCGGCTGGCTGACCCTGCAACTCCGCAGACCATTGGCTTCTGGCTAGATCCTGATAACGAAGGTACAAGTGAAAGATGGGAACAGAAAGAAGGGTGACACCAGGCATTTTGAGTGTTGGTGACTCAGTGGGCGTCCCTGGCAGCTGGTGGTGGACTCCCCTGTGACGCCAGCTGCTCTAGCGTCTGAGGCTGAGTAATGTAGGCAGTTGTCACACGATGGTAAGGATTTGCATATCCAAACACATCAAACATAGAAAAGGCACAGTGAAAATATGGCATTAGAATCTTACGGGATGATGGCCGGGCACAGTGGCTCACGCCTGTAATCCCAGCACTTTGGGAGGCTGAGGCAGGTGGATCACCTGAGGTCAGGAGTTCAAGACCAGTCTGGCCAACATGGTGAAACCCCATCTCTACTAAAAATACAAAAATTAGCCGGGCATAGTGGCGGGCACCTGTAATCCCAGCTACTCAGGAGGCTGAGGCAGGAGAATCGCTTGAGCCTGGGAGGTGGAGTTGCGGTGAGCCAAGATTGTGCCACTGTACTCCAGCCTGGGCCACAGAGTAAGACTCCATCTCCAAAAAAAAGGTTCTTACAGGACTGCTGTTGTCTATGTGGTCTCGAGGTGACTGCAGTTATATGGCATATGACAGCACTCACAGTGCCTTCTACTCTCCTGGTTGGAGTCTGACTCCAGTCCCAGTCCTAGGTCAGGGGCTCCCGAGGTGCCTTCCATCACTGGGCTATTTGGTGGAACCCAGGGGTAGCTTCTCAGAAGAAAATATTTCAGTGAATAATGCAAAATATGTAGGCTTAAGAAGGAGAACACTCATATTGGAATATACTTATCAAAACATTTAAGCCAATGTGTAGACGAGCACTGTGTACACCTCTCTGTTAATGCACGAAATGAGCAGATCTCTGGGAGGGTCTAACCTGGCTATTTCAAAGGAATGACTTGTGTAAACAACGTTCTAGGATCTCTGTAAAAATGTGAGGCATGTGGAGATGTCCGCACTAGTGTGATAGTAAGAATATCTGTGCTTTCTACTGGTGACAGAGCCACAGGATGAACTCCTACAGCTGTGCTTTGCAGTTCACGTTCATTATTGAAGGGCATGTCAGATTTTAGTTGGAAATTAGTGAAAATAAACATATCATTATTTCTCACTCAAGTGCATGGACTTCTAAATTTTATCCACAGACCTCTTGGGGGGGGTCTCTAAAATCCAGATTAACAACCTTGCTGGAGATAAATTAAACGTTCCCTTGGATTTTCAGGCTAAGACCACACTATTCTTCCCATTTCAGCTGGTGGTGGTTTTTCTTTTTTGTTTTTTGTTTTTTTTTTGAGATGGAGTATGGCTCTGTCACCCAGGCTGGAGTGCGGTGGCATGATCGCGGCTTACTGCAACCTCTGCCTCCTGGGTTCAGGCGATTCTCCTGCCTCAGCCTCCCAAGTAGCTGGGATTACAGGCACCTGCCACCATGTCCGGTTAATTTTCTGTATTTTTCGTAGAGACGGGGTTTCCCTATGTTGGCCAGGCTGGTCTTGAACTCCTGACCTTGTGATCCGCCTGCCTCGGCCTCCCATTCAGCTGGGTTTGAAGTGACCATCCTTCTCTCTCCCAACCGCACAGCTGCTTTCCCCGCGGTATCTGATTCCTTGCGGAGTTAAAGTCGTCACTCTTTGAGGCTGAATATTCTCAGCAGGCACCTCTGTCTGGGCTCAACAGAAGTCCACATTTTCCCACGACAGCCCTTCAGATGTGAAAGGCTTGGTGTAACTTCCAAAACTCCCAGGTTTGTCCTCCCTAGGACGGTGTGAATCAGTGTGGGCTAGTTCTCTCCAAGCAGTACTCCAATTTTAATATTTTAGGGAAATTATAGGATCATATATTTCCTCACAGGAGACAGTTTGCTGGCCCCAAAAGAAGCATTAGTCAGCTGTGGCGCAAGCAGCTTTCTTTCCTAATGGAGCCCTGTGCACATATCTCTGGCCCCACTGGAGTTCTGAATTAGGTCACAGAGGCAGGCGTTTGCTTGAAGAGGCTGCCGAGCTCAGACCCGGCGAGATGGTGGCAGGCCTCCACCCACAGCCTCCCTCGATCACCAGAACTATGGAACCGGAAGTAAAGGGAGGCAAACTGCTGACAAAAGAGGGAAAGAAGATCCGCTAAACCAGTTGTCCGACGAGCTTGTCTTTTTTTCCCTTTAATTAAATGGATGGTTCAGGTGACAGTTCTCCAGGTGACTTGTGTGTCTGGACCCTGCATTGACGGTATGACTCACGGGGTCCTGCAGCCCTGCTCCCTGCTCTGCAGTGACGTCATTACTTTCCCAGGACCCCTGTAACAAAGTGGCGCAAACCCCACGGCTTGAACAACGGAAATGTGTCCGCTCGCAGCTCAGAGACCGGAAGGCCAAGGCCGAGTCGTGGGCAGGGCTGGTTCTTTCTGAGGCTGGGCAGGAGTCCGTCCCAGGCCACCCTCCAGCTTCTGGAGGTTGCTGGCAGTCTCTGGTGGCCCCGGCTCCTGGAAGCATCACCCCACCTCTTCCTGCGTGCTCGCCTGGCCTCTCCCCGTGTACAGTCTGTCTCTGTCTAAATCTCTCCCTTTCATAAGGACACAGGCACACGGGATTAGGGCCCATCCTAGAGACCTCATCCTACCTTGATTACATCTGCAAACACCCTATTTCCACATGAGGCCACCTTCACAGGTACTGGGGCTTAGGCTCCAATGTGTGAGTTTTAGGGGACAAAATTCCACCCATAACACACATGATCTCTTTGGAAAGTGGAAGCTTCTCAATGCAGAAGCAGCGTCTCCAAGGCCTTCTTGCCTCTCAGACACAGGGTTGAATTTGGAAGTACGAGCTGAGCCAAATGCCCCCAGCCCCCTTTCCTGCCTGACACCCCATGCTCAGGTAAGTTGGCCAAGGACTGGAACGGCTGATGCCGATGGAAATCCACGCTTTCTCTGTGACACGCTCACACCCCACTGCTTTTCTCCCGGCCTTAGAAAGCCCCTTCAACCGTGGCCTTGGCGGTGAGCTGTAAACCAGCGGTGTTGGAGCCGATGCCTGTCAGACGGAGCAGTTTATCACCGTACTCAGTTGGTTAATACCTGTCAGTGGGCGTTCAGACGTGCTGCAGCGCTGCCCTGGAGTCACCGAGGTGTCTGTGCACACAGGAAGTGACAACAAAGGACTCCAAGTCTCCCTATCTGCTGGGCAGACCTTGAGGTGGCCGTTGGGTGAAGGGCGGAGGCATGTCAAGCAGGGGCACAGCTTCTATGCCACGGTGTCTGCCCCTCACCAGCAGGCTAGGGGCAGACTCCCACCCTGGCAGAGGCCTGGCAAGGCAGAAAGGACCGGAGGAACTGGAGAACTGCCTCCGGGCTCAGCTCTCCGCAGGCACGACCGCAGCTCTGGGCTCAGCTCTCCGCAGGCACGACTGCAGCGTGACTCCAGGCCTGCTGTTCACCGCTGTGGCTCCCCATGTCCCCATCTGTTCACGAAGGGCCTGAGCTGGAGGAACGCTCTGGCCCTTCCACTCCTTGTAGCTATTCTGTGATTCGGCAGCCTGTCAGGGAGCACAACTGCCTCTCACGCGTGGGACCCACCTTCCAGGTGTCAGCCCTGCCCACGACTCCAATGCCTAGTGCTGGGGCTGTACCCGGCACAGGGTTGGCATCTGTCTTCATCAGGGGCTGTTTGGTTACAAGGAATAGAAACCCACTCAGCCTGGCCTGGGTAGCCTGGGGTGTGCTGGAGGGTACCCAGGTCATCCCACAGACACCCAAGGCAGAAGCCAAACCAGGCCACGTGTGTCTCAGACACCTTGGGCTGTCAAAGACATGACTTCTCCCTGTTTCACGGGGGCACATGGTCTGTGCACATACACCTGTGCATGCCCATGCCCCACACATACACACACACAGGCCTTCAGCTCGTCTCAGCACAGACTCTGCTTCGGTTCTGCTTGGCCTTTCATTCCAGTACGAACTGTCAGCTGTTGACTCCTGAGCTCTTAGTTCAAGGTACCAAGACAGAGAAGGAGTAAGTTGGCCTGATGCTCCTTAGGTTATGTTTTCAATGTTTTCATCATTGGTGTGATCAGCTGTGGAAGGAATTTAGAATAGAAAAAATGTCAAAGACAAAGACAGGGGCTGGGGCTGGGGAAGGGTGTGGCGGGAAGCCCAGGCAACTACTGATGTTTCAGTTTTGCTGCTCAGTGAATGTTTATGGATTGATTGATTGATGAATGGGTCTCCGAAGGGGAAGCTTGGGTCACTGCAGTAGACAGCTGCCCAGCATCCAGAGCTCATGCTCCGGGGGAGGAACCTCCATGCTGAGTTTACGTAAGAGAAAGGGGCCGGGCACAGTGGTTCACACCTGTAATCCCAGCACTTTGGGAAGCTGAGGCCGGTGGATCATGAGGTCAAGAGATCAAGGCCATCCTGGCCAACATGGTAAAACCCCATCTCTACTAAAAACACAGAAATTAGCTGGGTGTGGTGGCAGATGCCTGTAGTCCCAGCTACTCTGGAGGCTGAGGCAGGAGAATTACTTGAACCCAGGAGGCAGAGGTTGCAGTGAGCTGAGATCGCGCCACTGCACTCCAGCCTGGTGACAGAGCGAGACTCCGTCTCAAAAAAACAAAAAACAAACAAACAAACAAACAAAAAATAGAGGAAGGGCCTGCCCAGCATCCAGATCCCATACTCCGGGCAGGGAACCCCCATCTGGGTGGGGAACCCCCATGCTGAGTCTATGTAAGAAGAAGGACCTGCATCTAGCCCCTGTGAAAGCCAGAGGGACCCATCCACCCTCTTCCCAGCCCCTTTGCCCCAGCTTGTCCAGTTGGACTTTCCCATGCTGGGCCTGGAAGCAGCGACACATGATGAAGGGACCATGCGGATGCATCACAGAATCGCAAGCAGCTGGGGCCTGAGTGAGTGGCTGAGGGGAGCCTGGCTGTGAGTCTACCATCAGCAGTGCTGCTCTCTGAGCCTACTCTCAAGTCTTCCCACTCATTCCATGATCTCTCTGATGTATTTCCAATAAATTCCTTTTTCTTTTTTTTTTTGCCTTAAATTTACTGGTTCCTGTTTTTTGTAGCCAAGAACCTTAACTAATTGGATTTAGTGGAAGATTTTTAAGTAAATGAGCGCAGGAATGCTGGCTGTGGATGGCCGAAGAAGCACAGAGGACCGTCGGTGGTCTCTCCTGTGGGGCACCTGTCACAGGCCGGTGCAGGGTGTGGGGAACCCAGACACCCTGCTGCCTTTCTGTTAGATCCAGTGGGGCTTCCGTGGCTGGCCTTGGGAAGGAGGTGGATGCCGTCTTCCGTGCCCTGTGCACTCTCCGTTATTACCTTTCTGCTGCCTGTCTGATACGGTCAATGATTAAGCTGCATAACTTAAATATTTATTGAGTGCATGCCTTACTCTAAGCCAAGATGAGGAGCCCTTGGCCCAAGGTGCTACTAAAAACTACTATGATGAATATCCTTAAAAAGATATTTTTGGCCAGGCACAGTGGCTTGTACCTGTAATTCCAGCACTTTGGGAGGCTGAAACGGGAGGATTGCTTGAGGCCAGGAGTTACAGACCAGCCTGGGCCACATGGTGAGCCCCTGTCTCTACAGAAAAATAAAATAAAATAGCCAGATGTGGTGGTGTGCACCTGTGATCTCAGCTACTTGGAAGGCTGCGGTGGGTGGGAGAATTGTCTGAGCCTGGGAGTTTGAGCCCAGTGAGCTATAATCACACCACTGCACTCCAGTCTGGGTGGCAGAATGAGACTCCATCTCAAAAAAAAATATGTGTATATATATATATATATATAATTATACTATATATATAATTATGTATATATAGTTATACATATATACTATATATAATATATAAATATTATATATTATTTATAAATAATTTTATATATAATTTATTTATAAATAATTATTATATAAATAAAATTATATCTAATATATAATATAAACTATATATGAATTATATAATATATATTTTGTATAATTAATTAAATATTATTAATTAAATATTTAAATAAATAAATAAATAAATAAAATAATATATAAATATTATATAATTATATACTTATATATTTTATATACTTTATATTATATATAATATTTTTATATTATATATAATATATAACTTGTATAAAGATATATTTACAAGGACATTTAGAGAGGAATTCTTGGGACAGAGGATATATTCGTTTAAAATGTTTATAGGTAATACCAAATTGTCCACCAAAGAGATTGAGCAATGTGTGAAAAGCTTGTTTTTCTACCTCCTTACTCCAAACTTTATCCTCTTTGCCAGTCTAGTAGGTGAGAAATAGTATTTCTTTTTTTTGAGACGGAGTCTGGCTCTGTCACCCAGGCTGGAGTGCAGTGGTGTGATCTCAGCTCACTGCAAGCTCCGCCTCCCGGGTTTACACCATTCTCCTGCCTCAGCCTCCCGAGTAGCTGGGACTACAGGTGCCCACCACCTCGCCCGGCTAGTTTTTTGTATTTTTTAGTAGAGACAGGGTTTCACTGTGTTAGCCAGGATGGTCTCCATCTCCTGACCTCGTGATCCGCCCGTCTCAGCCTCCTAAAGTGCTGGGATAATAGGTTTGAGCCACCACGCCCGGCCAAAATAGTATTTCAATTAGTCCTTCCTTCCTTCCTTCCGTCCGTCCTTCCTTACTTCCTTTTCTTTCTTTCCTTCTTTCTTTCCTTTCTTTTTTTTTCTTATTTTTTTTTTTTTTTTTGACAGTCTTGCTCTGTTACCCAGACTGGAGTGCAGGGGCACGATCTCGGCTCACTGCAACCTCTGCCTCTTAGGTTCAAGTGATCCTCCCATCTCAGCCTCCCAATAGCTGGGATTACAAGTGTGAACCACCACAAGTGGTTAATTTTTGTTGTTGTTGTTGTTTTTGAGACAGAGTCTTACTCTGTTGCTCAGGTTGGAGTGCAGTGGCACGATCTCAGCTCACTGCAACCTCCACCTCCTGAGCTCAAGTGATTCTCATCCCTCAGCCTCCCAAGTAGCTGGGATTACAGGCGCCACCACCACACCCTGCTAATTTTTGTATTTTTAGTAGAGACAGGGTTTCACCATGTTGGCCAGGCTGGTCTCAAACTGCTGACCTCAAGTGATCTGTCCACCTTGACCTCCCAAAGTGCTGGGATTACAGGCGTGAGCCACCGTGCCCGGCCTCAATTTAGTCTTAACTTGCATTTGTCTTTCCTCATGAGTGATGGTGGGGATGTTTTCATCGGTATAAAGCCATCTGTGTTTCTTTTCCTGAGAACCATCTCTCAGTTTATGTCCTTTGCCCATGTTTTTTTCTTGGATTCTTGGTCTTTTTCTTCCAGATATGTAGGAGCTCTTTGCAAATTGAGATGATTAGCTCACAGGGTACTGTATGTATTGTAAATGTTTATTCTCAGTTTGTCTCTATAATGGTTTGATTTATGCATTTTTCTTTTCAAAAAACGGTTACATTTTTATTTAGTCAAATTTATCAACATTTTCCTTTATGGCTTCTGGGTTTTATGATGTCTTAGAAATGCCGTTCCCACGCTGAGACTATTAAAAGCACACGAACCGTTCTTTCTTTTTACTCCATGCATGAGCGCGGAGCCACACACACAGGAACGGCCTGCCGCTTTCATGACCAGTGGCCGTGTCCTGTGCTCCGTGTGGCTCTCCCCACGTCCTGCATCAAGGCAACGCCAGTTCTGGAACATTCTGAACACCGCCCCTGTTTGATTGGTTCTATGTTTTCTTTAAAGACACTGAAGATTTTAGAGTGGGGAATGGAGATGGTCAGATTCACATCTAGCAAAAGATGGAAGATGATTCTAGAAGACGCTGTGGCAATTTGGCCACGAGGTTCCAGAGATGGCGGTCTCAAAGGCGAGCAGGAGGAGCAAACGGATCGGGAGGAATTTTTCTATTTTTTTTCTGGGAGAGATATTTTTAAGGATGTAGAACTTATTTTCTGATAGAAAAGTAAACAAAATATGTAAATTGTTGCTATCTACTGTTCAGTGGAGATCTTCTGTACACCCATCCGGCCCCCAGTTCACACCACATTGCTAAGAATGTGCTACATACACCCCCAGGGTTCCTTCACAGTGTGCACATAAACAATCCTGCATCTGTACACGCGCAGGTCACCATGTGTGCGTAGTTATTGAGTATATGTTAATAATTACAACTACTTTTTTTTTTTGAGACAGAGTCTCGCTCTGTTGCCCAGGCTGGAGTGCAGTGGCGCGATCTTGGCTCATTGCAACGTGCATCCACCCGGGTTCAAGCGATTTTCCTGCCTCAGCCTCCTGAGTAGCTGGGATTACAGGCACCTGCCACCACACCTGGCAAATTTTTTGTATTTTTAGTAAAGACGTGGTTTCACTGTTTTGGCCAGGCTGGTCTTGAACTTCTGACCTTGTGATCCACCCGCCTCAGCCTCCCAAAGTCCTAGGATGACAGGTGTGAGCCACGAAGCCTGGCCTCGTCTTTGTTAGTTGTCATTTTTATGCTCCCAAGTTCTATGCTCACGTTTTGTTTTGTAATTATAATCAAGTCTTCCACACTTTGTTTATTGGGTGATCCTATAACTGGAAAATGCAGTAAAAGACGTTTGCATTATTGGGGAAATACAAGTCAAAACCACAGTGAGACACCACTTCACACCCACGAGGATGGCTATTATCAAAATCATGGGTAATAACAAGTGTTGGCAAGACGTGGAAAAACTGGACCCTGGTACACTACCAGCGGGAACGTAACGTAAAATGGTGCAGCCACTTTGGAAGCAGTTTGGCAGTTTCTCAGAAACTTAAACCTAGGCCGGGCGTGGTGGCTCATGCCTGTAATCCTAGCACTTTAGGAGGCTGACGTGGAAGGATCACTTGAGGCCAGGAGTTCAAGACCAGCCTGGGCGACATAGAGAGACCCTGACTCTACAAAAAATTTAAAACTTAGCCAGACGTGGTGGTGCATACCTGTAGTCCTAGCTAACTGGGAGGCTGAGGTGGGAGGATCTCTTGAGTCCAGGAAGTTGAGGTTGCGATGAGCCATTATCGTGCTGCTGCGCTCCAGGTGGGGTAACAGAGTCAGACCCTGTCTTTAAAAAAAGGTTTTATATATTTATTTAATTTATTTTTAAAATTTTTTTTGAGATGGAGTCTCGCTCTGTTGCCCAGGCTGGAGTGCAGTGGCCGGATCTCAGCTCACTGCAAACCCTGCCTCCCGGGTTCACGCCATTCTCCTGCCTCAGCCTCCCGAGTAGCTGGGACTACAGGCGCCCACCACCTCGCCGGCTAGTTTTTTGTATTTTTTAGTAGAGACGGGGTTTCACTATGTTAGCCAGGATGGTCTCAATCTCCTGACCTCGTGATCCGCCCATCTCGGCCTCCCAAAGTGCTGGGATTACAGGCTTGAGCCACTGCTCCCAGCATATTTATTTAATTTAAAAAAAAAAAAGAAAACAGTTAAACAGGGCTGGGTGTAGTGGCTCATGCCTGTAATCCCAGCACTTTGTGAGGCCACGGTGGGCGGATCACTTGAGGTCAGGAGTTTGAGACCAGTCTGGCCAACGTGGCGAAACTGTGTCTCTACTAAATATATAAAAATTAGCCGGGCGTGGTGGCGCATGCCTATAATCCCAGCTACTCATGAGGCTGAGGCAGGAGAATCGCTTGAACCTGGGAAGTGGAGGCTGTAGTGAGCTGAGACTGTGCCATTGCATTCTAGCCTGGGTGACAGAGCAAGACTCTGTTTCAAAAAAACAAATAAAAAGTTAAACATAAAGTTGCCATATGGCCACTCCTAGGTATATACCCAGGAAGAATGAACACATATGTTCACCTAAAAGCTTATTCATAAATGTTCACAGTAGCATTATTTATATGATAACCGAAAAGTGGAGATAACCCAAATATCCAGCGACTGATGAATGGATGAGCGAAATGTGGAATAGCCATGCAATGGAAGATTATTCAGCAGTGAAAAGGAATGAAGGATTGATACGTGCTACAACATAGATAAGCCTTGAAAGCATCCTGCCACGTCAAAGAGGCCAGTCACTAAAGACCACCTATTATATGATTCCATGTATACGAAATGTTCCTAATAGGCAAATCTACAGAGACAATAAATAGATTCATGGTTGCCTAGGACTGGAGGGTGATGATGTATTAGGGAGAAATGGAGAATGAGTGCCAATGGGCAAAGGGCTGCTTTTTGGTGTGATAAAAAAAGTTCTAAAATTAGTTGTGGTGATGGTTGGCCAACTCTGACTATACCAAAAACCACCGAATTGTACAGTTTAAATGGATGGTCTATGAATTACATCTCAATAAAATTGTTTAAAAATACACTTATGATTTTATGATTATGGGATTCCTTTTGGAGCCAAACAGTATGCTTGGACCTATAAAAAGGAAATGTAATCCTTGGCTCCCAAAGCTTTGCTGCTCAAAGTAGACTCTTGCAAACACCAAGGTCTAGGTGACTCTCTTAATTTTTTCTAGCTTTGCATTTATTGTCTAATAGACTTGTGCTTTGCTTTGTTTATATTTTTGTTTTTCAAATTTTATAATAATGTGTGTGTGTGTGTGTGTACATTCTCCTTGTAAAATTTAAAATATTATTGAAAGGTCTACAGTCACTTTGATCACGCCAACTGCTCCCAAACCCCCCAACTTCCTCCTACCACGCCTGTGTATACTCCCAGACCTTTACATTTGAATTTTCCTAAATCTTCATGTATCTATAATAGTAGATAATAATTTGCATCTGTGTACGTGTGTGTTTAGCATAAACAGTATTCCCTGTCATGCTGCAACTTGTCCCGTGCACTCAGCGATGTCCGTGTTGGTCTCTCCTGGTTGGCCCCATTCTTCTCAGCTGCTGCTTAGTTTTCCGTCATGTATCAGGGCCATAGTTCCTCCAGTCATTCCACTATGGCGGATATTTAGGTGACCCAGAATCCTGTATTTCATGCTTTTCTCTTTTTGTGAATTCTTTTATCATTTTGCTGGAGCACCACCTTGAGTAATTTTTTCAAGTCTTGTGTGGCATGTCGATATCCATTTCTTGACCTCACAGATGGCTAATTGTTCATGTGCTATAGAATTCTAGGTTCAGCAACTTTTCCTCTGAGCTTTGGACACTTCATTTCATTGTATTATTATATATTATCGCCAAGAAGAAATCTGAAGAGTCTTGTCACTTTATAGGTACCTTCTCCTCTCCTCCCAGAAGCTCTTAGGATTTTTTTTTTTTTTCAATTTTTGGAATTCTGAAATTTCACCAGAGTGTGTCTAGGTTTGAGGGCATTTTAAAAATTAATTCTGCTGGTATTCTTTAGGTCTTTGTCATCCAGTAACATGACTTTCTTCTGCTCAGAGAAATTGTCTTCTATTATTTCTTTCATGTTTTCTTTTATTTCTTTGATATGTTCTTTCCTTCTGTAGTCTCTTTTCTGTAACTCCTATTACATAGATATCAAATCTCTGTGGGATTTTGTTTGTTTGTTTGAGATGGAGTCTTGCTCTGTCACCCAGGCTGGAGTGCAGTGGCGTGATCTTGGTTTACTGCAACCTCTGCCTCCCAGGTTCAAACAATTCTTCTGCCTCAGCCTCCTGAGTAGAGTAGGTGGGACTACACATGTGTGCCACCATGTCTGGCTAATTTTTGTACTTTTAGTAGAGACAGGGTTTCACCATGTTGATCAGGCTAGTCTCGAACTCCTGACCTCAGGTGATCTGCCTGCCTTGGTCTCCCAAAGTGCTGGGATGACAGGTTTGAGCCACTGCACTTGACCCACTATGGTTTCTTAATGTTTCTCTGATAATTTCCATCTCTTCGTTGTTTTGCTCCATTTGGAGGGAAGATTCCTTCCCATTTATCTTCCAATGTATCAACTTAATCTTCAATGTACCAATTGAAGACTTTTATTTCATCAATTATATACTTCTTTCTAAAGACAGTTTTGATTTCTCCTTCTCTGAGGAACTCACTCTTCTTTAGTGAAGCACCCACTCTGTTGAGCGTCTCTGAGGATACTGAGAATTGTTCGCAAGTTTTATACTACGCTCCCGGTTATCAGCTGTCCTGTTGTTTCCTCTTGGATCTTCTTTCACATGCTGGGTTTTTGGAAATGCCTGGTTGGTTGTGTGTTCCATGTGTTTATGAGACAGGGGCTGTGTAGGTCTCTGGAGCCGAGTTTAGTTTAGTTCTAGGGTTTAGTTCAAGAAAAGGACTTAGTTCTAGAAAAGCCTGGTCTTCTGTCTCTTCAGAGGTCCTTGGACGTCTTCCCTCTCCGGTTTGTTTCCTCAGCTTCATGAACACACAGCCTCAGCCTCGGCCTCCGCTCTGCACATTTGCACAGAACTTCCCTCCCCCAGACCCTGCCAACAGGATGCAAAGGTTTCTAGGAGCGGGTAGGTTGTGGTGTCAACATATTTACATAAAATACTAGTGGGTATTTTATGGGTCTAAACTCTAGTTCAGAGGAGCTGCCACTCCAGGGATTTCGCTTCACTTCCAAATAAAAGAGCTACTGTCATGAAATTCCACAGAATCTAGGCTCACCAGGCCTGGCTCCGTGCTGGGTCTCCATGTGCACTACTCAGTGCAGGTGCAGACGCCACAGTTACCGTCCCTGTTGTGAAGGTGGGAAATAGGTACTGTCATCGTTCCCAACATAGACAGCGGGAGACGACTGCATGGAGACACCAGGTGATCTGAGGCTGCAGAGCAGCCTATGGCCCAGGCGGGAGGTGAACCTAGGACCTGAGCTCCAGCCACTGTCAGTGGACGGCCGCAAGGCTGCTTCCCTCCCACGGCTCCACCTGCAGGGAGGATCCCGTGCCCGTCCTAAAGGGGACACAGACGGAAATGGAAACTCTGAGCTGCTGTCTTACCAGCCATGTGACCACAGACAGTGACATAACCTCTCAACAGCCCGCTTCTTCAGCACTAAAATGGCAGCGAGAATACCAAGCAGCTCCTGGGTTGTTGTGAGAATTCAGCCAGGGGTAGTGCATACAGCAGCTGCCAAATACATGTTCATTAACTGATGGTCTCACTGGGGGCATAAGACAAGGGGCCTGTGAAACAATCACAGAAAAAAAAGCAAGAAAATATCACATTTTGCTAAATATACTCTGTCCCATGCTATATTAAAAATTAAACACCTCAGCCAGGCGCGGTGGCTCACGTCTGTAATCCCAGCACTTTGGGAGGTGGAGGCGGGTGGATCACCTGAGGTCAGGAGTTCGAGACCATCCTGGCCAACATGGAGAAACCCTGTCTCTACTAAAAATACGAAATTAGCCGGGCGTGGTGGTGCATGCCTGTAATCCCAGCTACTCAGGAGGCTGAGGCAGGAGAATCGCTTGAACCCTGGAGGCAGAGGTTGCAGTGAGCCGAGATTGTGCCCTTGCACTCCAGCCTGGGCGACAAGAGCGATACTCCGTCTCAAAAATAAATAAATAAATTAATTAAAATAAAATTTTAAATTAAACACCTCTTGGTTAAATGAACTCTGATCCCATACCATAGGCTCTCAGGACACCGAGGTGGCTGGCACATTAAAGGGCAGTTGACTGGCCAGGCACAGTGGCTCATGCCTGTACTCCCAGCACTTTGGGAGGCCAAGGTGGACAGATCACTTGAGGTCAGGAGTTCAAGACCAGCCTAGCCAACATGGCAAAACCCCGTTCCTACTAAAAGTACAAAAATTAGTCAGGCATGGTAGCATGTGCCTGTAGTCCTAGCTACTCAGGAGGCTGAGGCAGGAGAATTGCTTGAACCTGGGAGGTGGAGGTAGCAGTGAGCTGAGATCGCACCGCTGCACTCCAGCCTGGGTGACAGAGCGAGACTCCATCTCAAAAAAAAAGAGCAGCTGACCAAGAGACCAAGAGATCCCCCAGTGGGTGGATGGAGAGCCCTCGGCAATCCGGGGGCCATTTACTTCCCATGACAGCTCGCACCTGGGCACAGGTGGGCCATCTGCCCTCCCGGGGGCACCACCACCCTCTCTGCCTCTGCAGGAATGTACGGGCCTCTCGGGGAGGAGGGTGCAGTCTCACACTGGCCGCTAGGAACTCCTCTGCCTCCTCCAAAGTGACTTTCCGAAAGTTACCCTCCCTCTGTTCAGCACCCAGTGCCCCTCCCACTCCTTTCCGGAGACGTCTTTCTCTGTTGGAGCCCTGGCCTATCTAGCTGGGGCCCCCAGTAGACACCCTGTGTGGTTTTACATAAAACAAAGGAGTCGGATAAAGAACCGAGTGCCGGCGCCTCCCCTCGCTCTGCAGCTCTGCAGAGTGTCTGTCCTACCCCGTTCATGCCTCCTGCCCTCCTGGGAAGACCCTGTCCCATAGTCCAAGTTGTAAGCAGGTACTCGGTTTAGGTTGAAATGATGGCCCGGTACTTGGCCAAGGCATTAAAGCCATTCTTAACACACTAAAAACAACACCACAAAGGTTGTTTCTGAATAAAAGGGAAGATCTTTGTGCACTGAATAACCCAGATCGGTTCTGTCCAAGGATGGCCTTGGGCAGGGTTCAGGCCCAGCTCTCTTGTCCCTCAGTCTCTGAAGGCCTCCTCTGGGAAATGCCATGACTGTGCCCTGACTAGACTCAAGAAGGCCAGCTGGTGCCTGTCCCTCCCTGAGGTCCCGCTCATATCTGTGGGGTGCCTGTCCCTCCCTGTGGTCCCGCTCATCTCTGCTGGGCTTACAGGGGAAGAGCCGCTCTACCGAAGCCGCAGCGGGACTCACTTCCCACGAGGCAGCACTCTTGCGGTCCCCTCCACATGGTAAGGCACTTCCCACTTCAGTTGCTGGAGTGATGGTGGGGTAACTCAAGCCTTTGATCCAAGGTTGTTTACCTCCTCAGGGACACCGATAGCTTTCCTGAACAATGGCAACCCTCCAGAGTTATCTTGGACCCAAGTCTAGTACCAGAACAATCAACTCTAAGTTGTTTAAGAAGGCTGTGTACATTAAAACAGCCATAAATCATGGTAATGAATCCCGCAGCATGGAGAGAAATCCATTACACATCTGATACGTGGGGCTATTACTTCAGGACTTGATGCACGCGCCCATGAGGGCATAAAATGCAGTATTAACAAACTGCCCGTGAACAGAAAACATTGCACTTTCAGCGGGTGGAGGGGAGAGAACCCACCCAACATGGAAATGCTTTATTATTATAAAATTTCTGGAGGCCAACAGTTCAGCAAGGAGGATTTATAAACGCATCACTTCGCCTCTTGGAAGGATTTCAGCATAATTAGCTGAACCCCTTCAGCAAGGTGAAGTGCATCCCAAGTCTCTGTGGAGCCATAAAAAAGCAAGAAGTGGCGTTGGCGTGTGCACACGAATTCACCACCTCTGAAAAGGCTTCCTACTTTCCAAACTAAATGTGTCTGCCTTTGAGATGGGCAGGAACGGCAGGGAACGTCCTGAGCCTTACCAAAAAGCACGGGCGCTCTGAGCAGAAGTATCGGTGCCAGGCCCGTGCCTGCCAGGCAGCCCAAGGTCGGCTGTCTTCTGAAATCCTTTCTGTTGGAAGTGAAAATGCTGATGCATTTCGGCACAGTCCTCATTTGATTTCCATTTGCAAATGAACAGGGATGATTTCTTCCACTTACCCTTGGTGATTAACCGTTGGCCATCAGCATTGCACAAACAAATGAGCTTGCCCTAGTTTTCAACTTCATAAATTGGACACTTCAGAAATGCCCCATCTCAGGTTTCTGGGTCACGTGTGAACAAGCCCAGGGTGAGTCTACAAGTCCTTCACTTTGTGTGGTTTCTGGGTCACTGTGAATAAGCCCAGGGTAAGTCTCTACAAGTCCTTAACCTCGCGTTTGGGTCTGGCGGGTTCTCATCTTGAGTCTCTTCTTTTCCGTTTTTAGTCCTGCTTTGGGTTCTTTTGAGTGGGCCGTCACCATGGACAACCACCTGGGTGACCTTCACAAAGAGCACTGAGACATGTGGGTAAAGAAATGGCGGGGCTCGTCGGCGGTGTTCATTCCAGGGTCAGGATGCCCCCAGGATTGTTCCAGAGGATCAACTCACTTTGGCTATCAGGGAATTCTGGTTCCCCACTAATCCCAGAAGCTTTCAGAGCAGTGTCCCCACGGTGGTCCCTGGGTGGACGCCTTCTCCTTGAGGTGCCCGTGGGGGAAGGCGTGGAGCTGCTTCTCGACATTCCGTGTGAGCTTCCTTGGCACGGGGAGCGTCCCAGGCCCGCGCTAGGCCACAGCGAGGGAGGCAGCCACTGACACACTAAAGGCCCCGTGTCTGTGAAGGAGGAATGAAAATCCACATCTGCAAGAGAAAACTTCCGGGTCCACATGTTTTTCTTACTATACAAATGTGACCACAGAAAGACTATTTCTGGTATTCAGGCTGGAACAAGTGTTTTATCATCGCCGGGGACCCCCATGGGGGAAAGGGGACAACTTAGGACAGAAATGTGATGGATGGGAAGTGGTTAGAAGAAAGGAAATGGCATGTGTCTCCACCCAAATCTCATCTGAATTATAGCTCCCACAATCCCTTCGTGTCATGGGAGGGACCCGGTGGGAGGTAATTGAATCCTGGGGACAGGTTTTCCCCGTGCTGTTCTCGAGATAGTGAACAAGTCTCATGAGATCTGATGGTTTTATAAAGGATGCTCTCTTGCCTGCCGCCATGTAAGACATGCCTTTGTTCCTCCTTCACCTTCTGCTATAGTTGTGAGGCCTCCCCAGCCACGTGTAACTGTGAGTCCATTAAATCTCTTTTTCATTACAAAGTACCCAGTCTCGGGTATTTCTTCATAGCAGTATGAAAATGGACTAATACAAGAAGTCATTTGGCAGTGGCAATTCTAAGATCTAGACATCTTACAAAAGAGGACAGTGTTATTCCTGAGTCCCTCCTGGTTTTCCCCCTTTGTCTCTGGTGGCTCCTACTCCCTTTCCATCCTGCCCAGCAGGGCCCTCCCTCAATCTGCACACCCCACCCATCACTGACCTGCACAGAACCTTCCCCTGGAATAGTTCCTGAACCTGTTGCTCTTCGTCCCCATCTCCCTAGTCTCAGCCCTCATCAACACCTGCCTGAGCTTTTACAATAGCCTGAGGGTCTCCCTCCACTTATTAAATGTGGGTTTTTCTCAAGGTTCAGGCCTTGCTCTCTTCTCATTCTAAGCTATCTTCCTGTGCAACTAATCTAGTTTCATGGTTCTAAGTACCAAATATGTATCTTTACCCAAAACTTCTTTTTAGAGCTCTAGATGGAAATGTTCAACTACTTATCTGATGTCTCCACCTGGATGTCTCACAGGCCACTCAAATTCAACCTGATCCAAACTGGACTCCTCCTTCCTCCCAGACCTGTTCCTCTTCTGGTGTGGTGTCAAGGGGGCAGCATCCTCCAGCCAGCTAAGAAGTGACCCAGGAGTCACACTGGTGTTCTCCCTCACGACCCACCTTCTCATCCGACCCACCACTGAAATGTGTGGAGTCCTCCATCCCAATGGCTCCTGAAATGTATTGCTCTTTACCCCACCGTGGTCCCTGTCTTCCTCAATAACTTCCTAAGCTTTGGCAATTGCTTGCTGGTATCCCTGTATCGAGTTTGGCTTTCTCCAATCCATTTCCCAAACTTTTCAACAACAACAAAGTCTTCTGATAGTTTCCTGTGCACATACAATCAAATCTAAAACTTATAACATGGTAGACAAAGTTCTGAGTGATTTGGCAACAACACAATAGACAAATAAATCATGATGTAGTGATTCAGTAAAACGCCATACAGCGAAGAGAAAAAACCAAGCATGGCTACACACAACAGTGTGGATGAAGATCTCAAAATACTTCAAAACGTTTTCTTTAAAAATGGATTGTGTCGACCAGGCACCGTGGCTCATTCCTGTAATTCCAGCACTTTGGGAGGCCAAGGCGGGTGGATCACCTGAAGTCAGGAGTTCGAGAGCAGCCTGGCCAACATGGAAAAACCCTGTCTCTATAAAAATTAGCTGGGCGTGGAGGCAGGTGCCTGTAGTCCCAGCTACTCAGGAGGCTGAGGCGGGAGAATCTCATGAACTCGGGAGGCAGAGGTTGCAATGAGCTGAGATTATGCCACTGCATTCCAGCCTGGTGACAAGAGCAAGACACTGTCTTAAAAAAAAAAAAAAATAGGTTGTGTCTACTGAAGCTTAGCAAACAATAAATATAATAAAAATAAATGAAAACCACAAAGGAAGAAGAAAAATGTAGGAAAATAGAAAATATGCAAAAAAAAAAAAAAAAAAGAAAAAAAAAGAAAAAAGAAAAAAATGGATTGCAGTCTGGGCAATATGGTGAGATTCCATCTCTACAAAAAAAATTTGTTTAGTTAGCCAGACACGGGTGGTGGGCACCTATAGTCCCACCTACTCAGGAGGCTGAGGTGAGAGGATCTCTTGAGCTTAAGAGGTTGAGGCTGCAGTGAGCCAAGGTCATGCCACTGAACTCCAGCCTGGGTGACAGAACAAGACCCTGTCTCACCCCCTGCAAAAAAAAAAAAAAAAAAGAATTATGTTTGATAGTGGAAGAGACCATGCATATGTGGGAATGGGGCTTTGAAAGAAATTTCTCTACCTTCTGCTCTATTTTGCTTTGAACCTATTTTCTAACTGCTGGAATGCAGTGGCACGATCTTGGCTCACTGCAACCTCCACCTCCCAGGTTCAAGAGACTCTCGTGCCTCAGCCCCACAAGTAGCTAGGATTACAGGCACCCGCCACCATGCCCGGCTTTTTGTTACTTTTAGTAGAGACAGGGTTTCACCATGTAGGCCAGCCTGGTCTTGAACTCCTGACCTCTAATGAGCCACCTGCCTCGGCCTCCCAAAGTGCTGGGATTACAGGCATGAGACACCACACCCGGCCTTACCCCCATAATAACTTTTTTTTTTTTTTTTACAGTTTCCTTTATTATTTCTGTCTCTTTATTCTTTCTTTTTATCTCTATCTTCATATTAGAGGTTTTCCTCAAATGTCTTGTGATCTTTGGCTATCAGTTCACATTTGAGAACGAGAGATACTAAAAAACTATTGAAAGCTTCGTGTGTGGTAAATTAAGAAAGCCACATATTATTTCTCAAACTCCTGACCTCAAGTGATCTGCCCACCTCGGCCTCCCAAAGTGTTGGGATTACAGGCATGAGCCACCACGCCTGGCCTGCCACAAATTATTTCTAATTCTCTTATTGAGAGGTAGACCTAATCTCCCGTCCCTTGAACTTAGGTCACCTTAGTGACTTCCTTGACAAATGGAATATAGTAGAAGTGACTTCCAAGGCTTCCAAGATCATAGAAAGTTTTGTGGCTTCTCCCCAGGCTTCTTGGCATTCTTGCTCATGGAGTTCAGCCACCATGCTGTGAGGAAGCTCAAGCAGTGCCCTGGAGGGGCCCATGGAGAGAGGCACCAAGGCTCGTAGCCAACTTCCTGGATTGCACTGCCAGTCTACAGCCATGTGAAGGAGCCATTTTGGAGGCAGACCCTCCAGCCCCAGCCAAATCACTCCAGATGACATCATGTGAAGGAAAAATGAGCTGTCCTCACTGAGACCTGCCCAAATTCTAGATTTGTATGGAATGTCAGTGATTGTTGTTGTTTTAAACCACTACATTTTGGGGTGGCTTGTTACACAGCAATAGATAATCATTCACCTCCTGCCTGGGTGCCAAGTGGAAGATGGCAAAGCGTGTTGCCACCCGGTCTGAGACTCATCTGCTCTTCCCACCTCCTTCCACACTCTGTGTCCTCATGTAAGAAGTCCCTTTAGTTCAATTTCTCTAGAGATCTCCAGTCTCCTGTGGACGGCATCGCAGGTGGGGGAGGGGACAGGCAGGTCTCACGTCGATGCATCCACATTGCCAGACCATCCTGTGTTCGATGTACACATGGCAAATAAGCACATGAAGGGTTGTTCAACGTTGTCCTCCATCAGAGACATGCAGGTGAAAACCGCCATGAGACATCACTGCACATCTATCAGAAAGGCCAAAATCCAAAACCGATAACACAAACGCTGGCAAGGATGCTGAGAAATGGGGCCACTTATACATTGCTGATGAGAATGCACATGGGTAGGGACAGCTGCTGTGGACTATAGTTTGGCAGTTCCTTTTAAAACTAGAAATGGACTTACCATGTGACCCAGATGTTGCACTCCTGGGCATATATTCCTGAGAAATGAAAACTGATAGAAACTTGTGCACGAACGTTCGTACCAGCTGTATTTGTAATAGCCCCAAATTGGAAACTACCCACATGTCCTTCAATCAATGAATGGTTAAATACATGGTGGGTCATCCATATAAGGCAATGGCATTTAACAACAAAAAGGAACAAGCTATTGATATGTACAACTTGGATGACCCTCAAAGAAATTGGGCTGCATGGGAAGCAGATCTCAAAGGGACACAGACTGCATTCAATGTTAACGTAATCATCAGGTTAGTGGTTGTCAGGGGTTAGAGATGGGGCAGAGAGGGTGGGTGTCTGGGGAGTCCAGGGGAGTCTTGTGGTGCTAGTCTAGTTGAATGCCTGATTGTGGTGGTTCCATGAAGTTACATGTGTGGTAATGTCTTAGAGCTACACACACGCATGCACACACATGAGTGCATGTCTAACTGATGAAATCTGAAAAAGATCCATGGATTGTACCAGTTTCCTGGTTTTGATATTATCGTATAATTGGGTAAAAATTCAACACTGGGGGAGGCTAAGTGGAGAGTGTGTGGAAACTTTCTATACATTTCTTCACAACTTCTTGTGAATCTATAATTATTACAAAAGTAAAAGTTATGGCCAGGTTTGGTGGCTCACACCTGTAATCCCAGCACTTCGGGAGGCTGAGGCGAGTGGATCGCTTGCAGCCAGGAGTTTGAGACCTGCCTGGACACTGTAGTGAGACCCCATCTCTAAAAAAAAAAAAAAGCAAAAGTTAATTAAGAAAAGAAATAGGCTTGGCTTCTGGACAATGATAAGCAGTAACTTTAAAGAAACATGTGGACTACCTCCCTGTGCAATCGAAGTCTCTCCTGTCCATCTTTATGCTCCTCATCACATACTCTCCCGTTTCCTGGGGAGAGCAATGCCTTGTCCCTCTGAGTCAGTGATGGCTGCATCTCCTCCAGCGTCTGTTTTCTTTTTCATCTTTAGTGATAGAATCTCTGATTCTTAGCTAGATATGTACCCACCCAGAATAAAGGTGACCTTTTCCAGCTTCTCTGGGATCTACCTGGGTTTGGAAGGAGGGCTATCTGCAGTCTCTAGAATGGACACTTGATGGGAAGGATCGTGTCCTTTGCCTCTTTCCCCTTCCTGGAAGGTAGGCGATGGCTGGAGCTCAAGTATCCTCTTGAATAGAAGAGGTAGGAGACACTATTATTCTGGATTTTCCATCCTCAGTCAATTCCATTCTTCACTTACACACCATCTCAGGCCTCTAAACATACCAACCTCAGCCCAGAACTCTTCTCTCTTGATATAGTTTGGCTGTGTCCCCACCCAAATTTCAACTTGAATTGTATCTCCCAGAATTCCCACGTGTTGTGGGAGGGACCCAGAGGGAGGTAATTGAACCAAGGGGGCCAGTTTTTCCCATGCTATTCTCATGATAGTGAATACGTCTCCCACGAGCTGATGGGTTTATCAGGGGTTTCTACTTTTGCTTCCTCTCATTTTCTCTTGCTGCTGCCATGTAAGAAGTGTCTTTTGCCTCTCACCATGATTCTGAGGCCTCCCCAGCCACATGGAACTGTAAGTCCAATTAAACATCTTTTTCTTCCCAGTCTCAGGTGTGTCTTTATCAGCAGCATGAAAACAGACTAATACATCTCTCTTCCATCTTTCTGCTCAAATAATGCCTCTTCATTTTTAAGATCTTAGGTTAAATTCTGCTTCCTCCAGGAAACCTTCCCTGAGCTGAAACTCAGATGAGTTATAAGCCCCTTTTGGGGTGACTTCCCTTTTTATGATAGTTTCTCTTCACTGAGAACTTCCAGCTCTCTAAAAACAGAATTACAGGGGAAGACCCCAGGAGCCATGTCTGTCTGTCACAACTGACGAGGGACGGATGGACCCTGACCAAGCCTGGGCGAAGCGGCGCTCTGTGCTCTGGGAGCTTGGGTTTGCGACCCAGCCTCCTCACAGGGTTGAGCCTGTGAGCCTTGACTAACTTGGGTGCTGTGGACAGCCATGCTGTGTTACACAACCTGAGGGGCAGGAAAAGCTTGTTTGCAGACAGAAGACAGTGAAGCTGACCCAGAGGTGGAACAGAAACAGGGTCTATGAAGAGCGGGTGTTCCCACTCCCTGGTTTCATCCCACCAAGATGGGTCTCTGTCTCTCTCCTTGGTTCATTCAAACAACATTATCACCTTATTGTCATGGTACTACATTCTATCCCACTTTTTCTCTCCACTCCACCCAAATTGTGGTAAAGTACGTATAACATAATATTTACCATCTTAACGATTTGTAAGTGTCCAGTTTGGAGGCGTTGGGTACATTCACATTGCTGCACCATGACCACTACTGTGCACCCACAGAACGTTCATCGTCTTGCAAAACTGACATTCTACTATCTTGCTTAAATAAGAAGCTGACTTCAATTGGTTTCCATTACTTGTAGGTAAGAGTTCTAAGGCATGTGGGATTCTGCAAGATGTGTTGAAGTCATCAAGAGTTCCGCAGTGTTTCTGTGAGAAGCTATGGGCGAAAGGCGAGTTTGAATGGGACTGAGGTAGGTTTAAAGTTAGACTAAAGTTTTAAGTTAATTTAAAGTTAGAATGTTACTTCCTTAGTGATAAGAAGATGCTGTGTGTTTCTGAACAGGGGCAATAAGTGTAAAACGGTCTTGGGAAGTCGGATTCAGCACTGATTCTCAGTAGTATAGCTTAAAGAAGAATATTTAAAAATGTTTTAATTGATATGTAATAATTGTACATGTCAATTAATGTATGGGGTACAGACTTTTTTTTGTTTTTGTTGTTTTTTGTTTGTTTGTTTGTTTGAGACGAAATCTTGCTCTCTCGCCCAGGCTGGAGTGCAGTGGTGCGATCTCGGCTCATTGCAACCTCCGCCTCCCGGGTTCAAGAGATTCTCATGCCTCAGCCTCCTGAGTAGCTGGGATTACAGGTATGTACCACCACATCCAGCTAATTTTTGTATTTTTAGTAGAGACGGAGTTTTGCCTGTTGGCAAGGCTGGTCTCTAACTCCTGGCCTCAAGTGATCCACCCACCTTGGCCCCCCAAAGTGCTGGGATTACAGGTATGAGCCATCACACCCAGCCTGATATTTTGATATAGGTATACAATGTATAATAATAAAATCACAATAAGGAGCATATCCATCACCTCAAACATTTATCATTTCTTTGCTTTGGGAGCATTCAAAATCATCTCTTCTAGCTATTTGAAAATACACAGTAAGTTACTGTTAACTATAATCACCTCACAGTGCTATAGAGGACTGTAACTTATAATGCCTATCTAGCTAGAATTTTATGTCCATTAACCTATTGCTTCTGTTTTTTCCTATATCTGTGAAGAATGTCATTGGTATTTTCATGGGGATTGCATTGAATCAGAAGATTACTTTGGGTAATACAGTCATTTTAACAATACTTATTCTTCTAATCTGTAAACATGGAAGGTCTTTCTCTTTTTTGTTTCTTCTTCAATTTTTTTCATCAATGTTTTGTAGTTTTTATTGCAGAGATCTTTCCCCTCCTTAGTTAAATTTATTTCTACTTTTTTTTTTTTGTAGCTATTGTAAATGGGATTGCTTTCTTGATTTCTTTTCAGCTAGTTTATTATTGGTGTACAGAAATGCTACTCATTTTGTATGTTGATTTTGTATCCTACAACTTTACTGAATTCATTGATCAGTTCTAAGAGTTTATTAGTGGAGTCTTTAGGATTTTCTATATATAAGATCATGTCATCTGCAAAAAGGGACAATTTGACTTCCTCTTTTCCAATTTAGACGCCTTTTATTTCTTTCTCTTGCCTAATTGCTCTGGCTAGTATTTCCAGTACAATGTTGAATAAAAATGGTAAAAGCAGACATCCTTGTCTTGTTTCAATTCATAGATAGAAATATTTCAGTTTTTCCCTGTTCAGTATGATGTAAGTTGTGGGTTTTGTTATTTATGGCCTTTATTGTGTTGAGGTACTTTTATGCCTGCTTTGTTGAGTTTTTATCATGAAGGAACATTGAATTTTATCAAATGCTTTTTCTGTGTCTATGGAGAGGATCATTTGGTTTTTGTCCTTCATTCAGTTGACATGATGTACCACATTTGTTGATATGTCAAACCATCCTTTCATTCCTGGTATAAATTCCACTTCATCATAATATAATCTTTGTATTTGGTTTGCTAGTATTTTGTTGAAAATTTTTGTACCTTTATTTGTCAGGGATATTGGCCCATAGTTTTCTTTTTTGAGTGTGTGTCCTTGTCCGGTTTTGGTATCAGGATAATGCTGGCTTCATAGAGGGAGTCAGGAATAATTTCCTCCTCTTCAATTTTTTGGAGTAATTTGAGAAATTGGTGTTAGTTCTTCTAGAAAAGTTTGATAGGCTGGGTGTAATGGCTCATGCCTGTAATCCCAACAGTTTGGGAGGCTGAGATAAGAGGATCACTTAAAGTCAGGAGTTCAAGACCAACCTGGGAAACACAGGGAGGCCCTGTCTCTACACACATATATATATATATATATAAACGGAGTTTTGCTCTTGTTGCCCAGGCTGGAGTGCAATGGCGTGATCTCTGCTCACTGCAACCTCTGTCTCACGAGTTCAAGTGCCTCCGCTTCCTGAGTAGCTGGGATTACAGGCGCCCACCACCATGCCTGGCTAATTTTATATTTTTAGTAGAGATGGGGTTTCTCCATGTTGGTCAGGCTGGTCTCAAACTCCTAACCTCAGATGATCCACCCACCTCAGCCTCCCAAAGTGCTGGGATTACAGTTGTGGGCCATCATGCCCGGCTACAGAAAAGTAATTTAAAAAAATTAGCTGGGTGTGGTGGTGCACTCCTGTAGTTCCAGCTACTTGGGAAGCTAAGGTGGGAGGAAAGCTTGGACCCAGGTGTTTGAGGCTGCAGTGAGCTATGATTATGCCATTGCACTCCAGCCTGGATAACAGAGAGAGTCCCTGTCTCCCAGAAAAAAAAAAAAAAAAAGAAAAATTGGTAGAATTCAGCAGCAAAGCCATCCAGTCCTGGGCTTTTTGTTGTTGTCATCGTTGGGAGACTTTTCAATACTGATTCAATCATGATACTCATTATTTATCTGTTTAGGCTTTCTGTTTCTTCCTGGTTCAATCTTGGTAGGTTGCATGTGTCCAAGAGTTTATCCATTTCCTCTAGGTTTTCCCATTTGTTGGCATATAGTTAGTCCTAATAGTCTCTAATAATTCTTAGCATTTCTGTAATATCAGTTGTAATATCTCCTTTTTTTGTGTCTGATTTTGTTTGAGTCTTCTCTTTTTTCTTAGTTTGTCTAGCTAATAGCTTATCAATTTTGTTTTTCTTTTCAAAAAACCAACTTTTCATTTCATTGATATTTTGTATGTTTTGTCTCTATTTTGTTTAGTTCTATTCTGATCTTTTTTTTTGGAAACAGAGTCTCACTCTGTCGCTCAGGCTGGAGTGCAGTGGCACTATCTCAGCTCACTGCAACCTCCACCTCAGTCTCCCAAGTAGCTGTGAGTACAGGCATCCACCACCACGCCTACCTAATTTTTGTATTTTTAGTAGAGACAGGGTTTTTCTATGTTGCCCAGGCTGGTCTTAAACTCCCAACCTTCAGGTGATCCACCCGCCTTGGCCTCCCAAACTGCTGGGATTACAGGCGTGAGCCACTGTGCCTGGCCTATTCTGATCTTAATTATTTTTTTCCTTCTACTAATTTGGGGTTTCATTTGTTCTTGTTTTTCTAGTTCCTTAAGGTGAATTGCTACGTTGTTTATTTGAAACCTTTCTACATTTTTGATGTGGGCATTTATTGCTATAAACTTCCCTCTTGAGTATTGCTTTTTCTGTATCCCATAGGTTTTGGTATGTTGTGTATCTATCTTCATTGTTTTAAGGAATTTTTAAATTTTATTCTTAATTTCATCATAGATTCATTGGTCATTGAGGAGCAGGTTATTTAATTTCCATATATTTCTATCATTTCCAAAATTCCTTTTGTTATTGATTTCTAGTTGTATTCCATTGTGTCTGAAGAGATACTTAATATAATTTTGATTTTTAAAAATTTGTTGAGACTTGTTCTGTGGCCTATCGTTTAATCTATGCTGGAGAATATTCCATGTGCTGATTAGAAGAATGTGTATTCTGCAGCTATCGAATGAAATGTTTTGTAAATGTCTGTTAGATCCATTTGTCCTAAATCTGTTTAACTCTGATGTTGCTTTGATGACTTTCTGTCTACACAATCTGACCAATGGTGATAGTAGGGTGCTAAAATCCCCAACTATTATTATATTGGGGTCTATTTCTTCCTTTAGCTCTAATAATATTGGCTTTATATATCTGGGTGCCCTGGTGTTAGGTGTAAATATATATTTATAATTGTTATATCCTTCTACTGAATTAATCCCTTTATTGTCGTACAATGACCTTCCTTGTCTCTTTTTACATTTTTTACTTAAAGACTATTTTTTTCCAAACTAAGCGTAGCTATTCATGCTAGCTTTTAGTTTTTGTTTGCATGGAATATAATTTTTCATCCTTCACCTTCAGTCCATATGTGTCTTTACAAGTGAAATGAGGTCCTTGTAGGCAGCTATAGTTGAATCTTATTTTTCTATCCATTCACCCAATCTATATCTTTTACTTGGGGGATTTAAATTGTTTATATTTAAAGTTGTTATTGATAGATGAGGACTTACTCCTGTCATTTTGTCAACTGTTTCCTGATTGTTTTGTATACTTCTCTTCCTTTTTTCCTCTCTTATTGGTGATCTTTGCATTTTGATGGTTTTCTGTAGTGAAATTATTGGATTCCTTTATCTTTCTCATGTGTGTGTCTGCTTTACTTGTGAGTTTTATACGTTTTCATGATGGTAGGTATTGTCCTTTTGTCTCCAGATGTAGGACTTTCTTAAGCATTTATTGTAGGATCAGTCTAGTGGTGATGAATTCCCTCAGCTTTTGCTTATCTGGGGGAGACTTTCTCTTTCGTTTTTGAAAGTTAAGAGAATGGCCTGGCACAGTGGCTCATGCCTGTAATCCCAGAACTTCAGGAGGCGGAGGTGGGCGGATCACAAGGTCAGGAGATCGAGACTATCCTGGCTAACACGGTGAAACCCCATCTCTACTAAAAACACAAAAAATTAGCCAGGCGTGGTGGTGGACACCTGTAGTCCCAGCTACCTGGGAGGCTGAGGCAGGAGAATGGCATGAACCTGGGAGGCGGTACTTGCAGTCAGCCGAGATCACACCACTACACTCCAGCCTGAGCAATAGAGTGAGACTCTGTCTCAAAAAACAAAGAAAAAAGAAAAAAGGAAGTTAAGATTTGTTAGGTATAGTATTCTTAACTGACAATTTTGATGATTGTCATTGAAACTGACATATTTATCTGTCAGTATATATTTATTTATTTATTTGAGACAGAGTCTCACTCTGTTGCCCAAGTTGGAGTGCAGTGGCACAATCTTGGTTCACTGCAACCTCTGCCTCCCGGGTTCAAGCAATTCTCTGGCCTTACCTCCCTAGTAGCTGGGATTACAGGTGGGTGCCACCACGCCCAGCTAATTTTTTGTATTTTTAGTAGAGATGGGGTTTCACCATGGTGGCCAGGCTGATCTTGAATTCCTGACCTCAGGTGATCTGCCCTCCTCAGCCTCCTAAAGTGCTGGGATTCTAGGCATGAGGCACCGCACCCAGGCTGTCAATATATGTTAACAATATATACTCAGCACTTTGAATAAATCATCCCATTCTTACTTGGCCTGTAAGGTTGCTACTGAGAAATTCACTGTTAGTCTGATGGAGGTTTCCTTGTATTTGACTTAATGCAGTTTTCCTTGTATTGTCTTTTCTCTCTTTGTCTTTGACTTTTGACAGTTTGACAATAGCGAGGCTTGGAGAAGGCCTTTTTGGGGTGAACCTGTATAGAAAATTTTGAATTTCCTGTATTTGGATGTCCATATCTCTCCTATGATTTGGGAGATTTTCAGTTATTATTTGTTTTTCCTGTCTCTTCTCCTGTGGAACTCCCATAATGGAAACACTTTTTCGCTTAATGGTGTCCCATATGTCCTGTAGGGTTTTTCATTCTTTTTTCTTATCTAACTGGATTATTTCAAAAGATCTGTCTTGAAGTTCAGAAGTTATTTCTTGATCTAGTCTATTGTTGAAGCCCTCAATTGTATTTTTTCTTTCAGTGCCAGGAATTCTGTTTCATTCCTTTTCATAACTTCTTATTAAATTTCTCATTCAGATTATGAATTCTTTTCCTGCTTTTGTTGAAGTATCTGTGTTCTGTTATATCTTGCTGAGTGTCCTTAAGATCATTGTTTTGAATTCCTTTTCAGGCATTTGATAGACTTCCTTTTCGTTGAGGTCAGTTACTGGAGGATTATTGTGTTCCTTTGAAGATACTCTGTTTCCTTGCTTTTTTAGGCTTCTTGTGTCCCTATGTTGATATCTGTATATCTGGTGGAACAGCCATTTCTTCCAACTTTAATGGAGTAGCTTTTGTAGGGAAATTTTTTTCCCCTAGATGTGTCCAGTGGTGTCAATTGGGTAAGGCACTTTGCCTTTGCTTCTGGGTAGCCATAGTAGTATAGTCTTCATTTGATTTCTTCAACCGTAATCAGTGTCAGTGGTGTCTGTGAGTGCCTTGGTGGCCTAGGCTGCAGTTGTTTTTGAAAGCTATAGCATGGCTGTGTTGGGAGCAGGGATGCTGGGCAGGCCAGTCCTCAGGCCCTGCAGTGGGTATGTGTGGGTATCTGGTGACTCCACCTTGGCAGGGGGCAGGGTCACTAGTGAGGGCAGCAGTGGGCCCCAGTCAAGCAGCTCTCAGGTTCTGGGGAGCAAGTGCATCAGCTTCCACTGTCCTGGGAGCAATCTCCTCTCTATGCTGGACTACCTGTGCCTTTGAGCGCAAACTGGTGCTCAGGTGCCAGAGTCATGGCTGCACAGCTGGGTCCAGCTGGTGTTGCAATGCTGCAGTCTTCTGTGTAGATGTGGGGGACTGTAAGTGGGGTCCCAGGGATGTGGTGATGTGGGGGCTACTGGGCTCAGGGCAAGATGCACTCAGGTGGTGGCTCTGTTCTCACAATGACGACATGTTGTGGTGTTCTGGGGGTGGGGGACCCAGTGTGAATTTCCTAAAGAGGAATATTAAAGAAAAGGAGATGACATCATTAATTCAACAAAGATTTATTGAGCTCCTGCTACATAGCGAGCCCTGAAAATACAACAAGGGATATAATAGACAAAGTCATTGCCACCAGTAAATTAACATTCTGCTTGGGAAAGACACGTAATGTATAAGTCAGGTCGGACACGGTAGCTCACGCGTGTAATCCCAGCACTTCGGAGGCCAAGGCAGGCAGATCACCTGGGAGAGTTTGACCCTAGCCTGGTCAACATGGTGAAATCACGTTTCTACTAAAAATACCAAAATTAGCTGGGTGAGGTGACACGTGCCTATAGTCCCAGCTACTGGAGAGGCTTGAACCCAAGAGGATCACTTGAACCCAGGAAGCAGAGGTTACAGTGAGCCGGGATTGTGCCACTGCACTCCAGCCTGGGTGACAGAATGAGAGTCCATCTGTAAAATAAATAAACTAATTAAATAAACTTTTTTTAAAAAATTAAAGAAAAAAAATAGGGCCAGGAGCAGTGGCTCATGCCTATAATCCCAACAGTTTGGGAGGCCGAGGCAGGCAGGTTGCTTGAGCTCAGGAGTTCAAGACTAGCCTGGGCAACATAGCAAAATCCCACCTTTACAAAAAAAAAAAAAAAAAATTAGCTTGGTGTGCTGGCGTGAACCTGTAGTCCCAGCAAATCAGGAAGCTGAGATTGCTTGAGCCTAGGAGGAAGAGGTTACAATAAGCTGAGACCATGCACTCCAGCCTGAGTGACAGTGAGACTCTGTCAAAAAAAAAAAAAAAAAAAGACATGTAATGTACAAGTAAACATAAATGCACACGGTAATTTCAGAGAGCAAAAACTGTTTTTAAAGCAATGAAATGAGATATTGTCTTAGTCTATTTTGTGTTGCTATGAAGGAATGCCTGAGTCTGGGTAATTTACAACTAAAAGAGATTTATTTGGCTCATGGTTCTGCAGGCTGTACAAGAAGCATGGGTGCTAACATATGGGCAGCTTCTGGTAAGAGCTTTTGTGTTGCATCAAAACATGGCGGAGAAGTTCCAGTGGGAACCTGTCACGTGCAAAGAGGAGCCAACCCTAAGGGATGTCCTGGCTTACAACCCAATTTCACAAGAATTGATCCATTACTGCAAGAACCAATCCAGCTTCCCGAGAGCATGAACTCAGTCACTACCATGAGAACAGCACCAACCCATTCATGAAGGATCCACCCCCAGGACCCAAACATCTCCCACTAGGCTCCACCTCCCAACCACCACACAGGGGATTAATCTCAACATGCGATTTGGTGGAGATAAACAAACCACATCTAAACCATTGCGGATAGTAAGATAAATAGTGACTGGAGAGGTTCTATTTTAGGTGGATGACTGACCAAGACTGGAATTAAAGTGGGGAAATGGAATTGATAAATAGGAAAGATTTTAGCCAAGAAAGAGTTTGAATCATTCCAGTTAAACCCATTATGATTCATCTACTTGCACTAAAGCTTCATGGTGTTGGACATTATACCAGCCTACAGTCCAGTGGTTTTTTGCTTAGATGGAGATAGGGGATTGAACAGGAGGCCAGGGGTTAGGCAGTGCTGTAGTGCAGGCAGCACTACAACTTGCTGAATAAGTAAATTGTAGTGGAATCAGAATGTCTGAAGGAGAATTTGTTTTGGGGGAAAGTTGATTCATTCTGCTTGAGCTTGGTGGTTTTAGTGTATTCGTGGGATAGCCAAGTAGAAATGTCCAGCAGGTCCCAAGGTCAAACCTGAAAACTTCTGGTCTAGGAGCATCCTCAGCTCCTTCCTCTCCCTCTATCTCTTTACCCACGTGGTCACCCAGTGCTGTGGCAGCTCCCTCTTCTCAAGCCAACGGTGTCCTCAACCTTCATCCCATTGCCACGGCCTAAAAGCGGCTTGGGATCCACGCTGCCTGCATCTTGGCAGCCACCGCCTTCTCCGATGTCTCTTGGGGTGTGAGGCACACAGTAGATGCTTTATAAATGTTGGCTTTGTATGTAAGGAAATCAGAAAAGTATGAAAAGAGGGGAGTGTCAAGGTGCTGAATTAGGAGTTGGCAGCATTTTTACTTATTTTTAATTTTGTTATTATGAAAGTAAAAGAATCAAAGAATAGCTACTCCATTGGCAGAGCAGCCAGCGTTTTTATTTTTATTTTTCTAGACTGGTAAGAAGAGGAGGCTGATGGGTTACCAAATGCCACCACAGTAGGGGCATCTTGGCACCTATGAGGTGCCTAATGCCATGGTGCCTCTGCTGTCCACAGAGAGGAATGGAGAACATGGTGAGGATACAGGGCAGCTTGGGGCTTTAAGTAGTGGAGTGTCAGCAAGTCCTGAGCAGCCCACACCCATGTTCTGGAGCCATGTTTTGGTTTAAGTTTATACCCCATTCTCCTCTCCAACCTCACCACCTTCCTCATTATTTAACAATCATCTGCTGACCCTTAAATCATTAAGCAATTAGTGTGGTGTCAGGGAAAGTCATCGCTGAGTGAGCTGCAGCAGAGGAGGAGGAGACTGAGGCTCAGAGACTGAAAGTCACTTGTCCACGGCCACACAGTGGGTTAGGAACGGTAGATGATAGGGTAGTGGTTTTTTGTTTGTTTGTTTTTTATCACATCGTCGTGCTTCAAAATGTGAAACAGTTGGTTTTGACGCCTCTGGGGGTGTCTAAGCACTTGCACTGCTAGCCCATCCCAGAATGGATCCCCTCCTTTCCTCTCTGCACCCCCTTCAGACAAGATTTACTGAAGTCAGGTGAACCTTGGTTCAACCTTGCTCGTAGGTTCTAAGTGGTCGTTTCATTTAAGACATTTAACTAAAAGCCCTTTCCATAGAACCAGCTCCTGCAGGCGTGCTGCCAGCAATTAATGAAAGATGATAAAATAATAAAAGAAGTAATACATTAACTATATTATCCTTGCACATTTGGGCAGTCCTTTTCATTATATCCTCTTTATGGACATTCTCCAGCAACATTTGAAGAGCTACTTTATTGCTGTTCTGTGACTGTTTGGGTTTCCAGACATTAACAGGCTCCTTAAGCGCTAATGCTCTGCTGGCTCCCCGTGTCTGCCGGGTGGGTTGGATGCAAATGCTCGGTGGGGTGCATTCCATCTGCACCTTTCCCTCTTTCTGCTTGGAGAGGGAGCTGGAAGAGAACTTGGGATGACAGATTTCATTTTTGGATGCTCAGCCTCTGAAAGAAATTGGTTTGTTAATTAAGAGAAATGATACAATTGGCCTCTGTCTGTAATTTGCTTAAAGAACAATTTGGTCTAGGAGCTGAGCGTCCCCGTGGGGACTTACGATTTCCAGGTCACAGTCTGTCGTGGGCATGACTGAGATCTTTCATGCCCTGAGCAGCAACGCGTATGGGGACGCCTGCACGTCTGCCCCTCTCCTCAATGGAATCGGCCCTCCCCACCTTCCACCCCAGCTTTGACCAGATTCCCTAGCACCGGTCTCTGAAATTATAGCTCTATATGTTGCACTTGAGGCCTAAGCACTTCCTTACTAAAAGAACTCTGATTTTGGAGGAGGGGAAATGTGCCTGACTAAAACGCCAGCCTGCCAAAGACTCTTTGCAGCTGTGGGGGCCATGTCTCACCATTCTGACCGATGGGATGTGAGGTGAGGTGTGGGCAGGATGTCTGGGACAGTTCGAGTGACCATGTGGGACAGCCCTGACCAATGAGACAAGAATAGAAGTATAGGTGCGACATCTGGGAAGGTTCTGCTAGCCTGAGACAGGAAGCACTCCTTCCTCCCCTTCCTTCCCTTCTTTTCCCTGTCGGGAACCAGGGCAGGTGGAACTCCTGGATAGGCAGCCAGCCTGCATCTTTTTTTTTCTTTTTTGAGGCAGAGTCTCACTCTGTTGCCCAATCTGGAGTGCAGTGGCACGATCCAAGCTCACTGCAGCCTCGATCTCCCATGCTCAAGTGATCCTCCCACCTCAGCCTCCTGAGTAGCTGGGACTACAGGCTCGCACCACCACACCCGGCTACATTTTAAAATGTTTTGCTGAGACAGGATCTTGCTATGTTGCCTAGGCTGGTCTTGAACTCCTGGGCTCAGGCTGCCTCAGCCTCTCAAAGTGCTGGGGTTACAGGTGTGAGCCGCTGCGCCCAGCCCAGCCTGCTCCTTGGAACCACCCAGTGACGTCTATGAGGCTGGAAGCTCCTTCACCAGGGAGGACAGAGCAGAGACACAAAAAGGGCCTGAGTCCCTGGCCGTATGTTTGAGCTGCTGCACCTGCCATGGGTTGCCAACATCAGAACTTCTTGTAACACGATAGGAAGGGGCTGCAGGTGTTGAAGCCACTGTCGGGAAAGCTTTCTGTTATTTGCAGGGGGTTGCAGTCCTCATGGATATAGGATCTCAGGAGCGAGCATGGGGCTGGACCAGTGCAGCGATCCCTCTATAAGCCTGGGGAGGACCGAGTGTCGGCCATGGTCTGCTCTGGCCAAAGCCAGTCTCCTCTGCATTCCTTCTTCCGGCCTACGCTTGACTCTCATGCCTCCTCACCTCCTGTCCTGTCACCCTCGTGCTGAGCTGTTTGGGCCAGGACTCTGACCTCTGCAGCACTGGCCTTGACTGGGACGGGGGAGCCTCTCTCCTTCTCATTCCTGTGTCCCCACCTTGGCCGTGGCTTCCAGTCCTGAGTGTGTTGATAAGGGGGCCCAGCCCTCACTTCTGCCTCCAGCAGACAACGGCTTATCCGAGGTGGAGCCTGTGGCCTGAGTGGGCCGAGGGTGAGACAACAGTCCCGGAGGGCAGCAGTGCGTGTCCTGATGGCCGGAGTGGGGCAACCTAACAAGGAACGCACTCTGCAGCCTTACTGTGTCCCCCTTCCTTCCCCAAATCCTCACGACAGGAACCTCACCGGTTTTTTTTTGTTTGTTTGTTTGTTTGTTTGTTTGTTTTTTGCTAAGCAAAGGAAATGAGTGAGCCTGGAAAAAAAAAAAGTACCTTGGGAAGAAGAGAGGGTGTTGGACTCATATAACGGGACTCCTTGGCGGTCTCACACGAGCACTGTGAGAATAGGCGAGTCGCTAGTAACTCCCACACGCGTTTTATTATCTTCTGTTTTGAGAGACAGGGTCTCTCTCGCCCAGGCTGGAGTGCAGTGGTGCGAAAATGGCTCACTGAAGGCTTGAACTCCTGGACTCGAGTGATCCTCCTGCCTCAGCCTCCCGAGTAGCTGAGACTACAAGCACGCATCACCATGCCTGGCTAATTTTTTAATATTTTGTAGAGATGGGTTCTCACTATATTGCCCAGGCTGGTCTGGAACTCCTGGGTTCAAGCAATCCTCCCACCTCAGGAGTCAGGGCCAAGCCGATCTTGAACTCCTGGGCTTAGGCTGCCTCAGCCAAGGGCTGGGATTACAGGTGTGAGCCACTGCACCTGGCCTTCCACCCGTTTTAGAATTGTCTTTTGTCATTGTATTTTCCAGCTATTTTTATCAAGAACCACCGTTGAGTTGCTGGTCCCTTTGCTTGGCTGGGTTCTGGGAAGCCCAGCGCCCTTGCCAGTGTGGTTCCAGAATCAGTGTCGGGGCAAAAGCCTAACTGGTTTACACTCCTTTCCTTAGAGGAGGTGCCAGGCCTGCCAGTCCTCGCCCCCGGTCGTCTTCAGTGTCCTGGGAGCCTCCTTTCTTCTGGTAGAACAAGAGCAAGCGCAGCAGGAGACGCTGGGGAGGGAGAGGCCCAGCCCACGCTGAGATTGGGGACACCGAGGTCAGAGAGTCCTTGTCAGGCAAGTTTGGGGGCAGAGACGGGACGAACCCAGGAGGTGCAGAGGACTCCCCTAAATCCGAAGCTATTCCCTGCCCTCCCTTCCTCGCGTGGCTTTCCGGGCGCGCCCTGCCTGTCTGCGGGGACTCCAGGCGTCCTTCTGTTTTCAGCTCCCGGCTCCTGCCCGCTCATGCCCGCGCTCGGGCTTCCTCCTCCCAGGCCCGCGGCGGCTTCCGTCCTCGCAGGGGCGATCTTACCCCGGCCGGACAGTTAGGATGCAGTTGTGCTGACCTGAGGCTTGGCCCTGACTCCGGTGAACAGCCCCCGCTCCAGAGGTGGGGGATCTGAACACCGGCCTGTGAGCCCCTGAGAAAAGCCCCTGTTTGCAGACCAGGTGTCTTTGTGGACGAGGGCTTTGAATGCTACAGAGAGTTCATCTTCAAAGCTCTTGGCAATAAGGTTTTTGTTTGTTTGTTTGTTTGTTAACTCATGACCCCCTGCAGAGAGAACCAACTAAAGAATCTAGCTGGGCGAACACCCACACATTGCCGATAAGGAAAGGTCCTGGCTTTTACAGGGCTTCAGCTCTAGTGAGCAGTGAGACTGATTTGCTCGCTAGTGAAAAAACAACTGGGGCCTATATTTCCCATATCCATATTTTGTGAATGGTTTTTCTTAGTATCTTTTAAAATTCTTTTTCATCTTGAGCTTGGAAGAAACCCTCATAACCTTTCAATGTAGAGATTTCATATTATTCACTATGGAAATCAAACAGCTTTGCCAGATTGGAACTGAAATGTCAATTAATTGTCAATTCTTCACATCGAGTAATTGATTAATTGGCACAATGTTAATCCCTAAATCAGTGGTAATAAATTACTTGGTTTTTAATCTCGACCTTCACAGTGCTAAAGCTCTTCAAATTGCCACTGTCCCTGCGGGAAATGACTGATGAAGCTACTCTCCTCCCATAATTCGTGTTGCTCCTAAACTTTCTACCTAATTGAGAATCACAGGAGTGCCTGGAAGCCCGTCTGCCAGGGCGCGCCAGCCTTGCCCAGACGTCAGGTGGAAACTGGGCCACTGCCGGGCTGCAGTGACTTTCGGCTGATGGTTTTTTTTTTTTTTCCTGCAAACCTAATCACTTTAATATCACATAGAGTTAATTTAATAGGTGTCCTATTTATCACAAAATTTATGGCTAAACCGCTGGGAAAGTGTTCTTTTCTCCTTTCTTCATTGGCTAGGCAGAACACGGAGTGAGTGTTGACTGTGCTCCTGCAGTTTTTAACATCTGGTTTCCTCAGGTTACGGCTTCACGTTTACGCAGCCCATGTTCTCCTTGAGCAATGGCTGTGTGTCTTTAGATAAATGCCTTCAGCCTGACCCCAGATGGCTTTACTGGTTAACATTTTTATAGTTGGGGAAGCTTAGGGAATCACTATGGTACTCCCTTCTAAACATAGACTTGGCCGGGCACAGTGGCTCACACCTGTAATCCCAGCACTTTGGGAGGCCGAGATGGGTGGATCACTGAGGTCTGGAGTTTGAGACCAGCCAGGCCAACATGACAAAACCCTGTCTCTTCTGTAATACACAAATTATCCAGGTGCAGTGGCACGCACCTATAATCCCAGGTGCTCAGGCGGCTGAGGCAGGAGAATCGCTTGAACCCAGGAGGCAGAGGTTGCAGTGAGCTAAGATCGCACCACTGCACTGGGCAACAGACTGAGACTTCATCTCAAAAACAAAAAATAATCTTAAAAAATAAACAGGCTTGTTCAGGAATATACCTGTTTTTGGTAAAAAATAAATAAACATATGCTTGGAGTTTTGCTTTTGCAGGATAGGCTCAGGGTGAAATTGTGAGGCAGGTCTACTCCCATGCCTTCAGCCCTCCGCTGCGCCCTCTTGTCCCGCGCCCTCTGTCTTTCCTGATGAGGTACGACACATAACTAAAATGTGCACAATGGCACCTCTCAGGGCTGCTTGTGAATGAAGTCCTCTTGAAGTCCCACAGCTGTCCCCTTGATGCCCGGGAGCCGCTGATGGGCAGCCCTGGCCCCTCTCCGCACCGCTGTGGTCTCTTGGGTCACACTGCTCCACAGGCACCGTCCACAGGCTGTCATGGGACTGGAGCATGAGCCCCTCCAGGCAGGGACAGTTCCTTCATCAACTTACACCCACCAGGGCCAACCATGAAGAAGCTGCATTGTTTAACCAAGTTACTCAGTCATTTAGAATTTCTCTGTTTGATTCCTTTTCAATTAGTTGACATAAGCCGGGAACAGTGACTCACACCTGTAATCAATCCCAGCACCTTGGGAGGCTGAGGCAGGGAGATTGCTTGACTCAGGAGTTCAAGACCAGCCTGGGCAACATGACAAAACCCCCATCTCAACTACAAAATACAAAAAAAAATGGGTTGGGGCTGGACACAGTGGCTCATGTCTGTAATCCTAACACTTTAGGAGGCTGAGATGGGTGGATCACCTGAGGTCAGGAGTTCAAGACCAGCCTGGCCAACATGGTGAAAATCTGTCTCTACTAAAAATACAAAAAAATTCGCCAGGCGTGGTGGCTTGTGCGTGTAGTCTCAGCTACCTGGGAGTCGGAGGCAAGAGGATCACTTGAGCCTGGGAGGCAGAGGTTGCAATGAGCTGAGATTGTGTCACTGTACTCCAGCCTGGGCAACAAAATGAGACTTCATATTTTAAAAAAAAGTTAGCTGAGCAGGTGGTGCACACCTGTAGTCCCAGCTACTTAGGAGGCTGAGGTGGGAGAATCACCTGAGACCGGGAGGTCCAGGCTGCAGTGAGCTGTAATTACATCACTGCACTCCAGCCTGGGTAACAGAGTGAGACCCTGTCTCAAAAAAAAAATTAATTGACATATTTTAATGAAATTTGACTAACACAAGTGTCAAGATAAGCAAAAACACGTCGATAGTTCCATCGACCTTGCTAACACAAAATGGTGGCCAAGTAACACTTTTAAATATACACATGATCTGTGAACCCCAGCGGTCTCCTAAGAGTGTGGGTGTACTTTCAATGCTAAATGAGACCTGTTTCCATGGAGGGAAAGCTCTGCTTTGTGGTACAAGCAGCCACCACCCATGCCAAGCGACCGCTTACACCTTCAGATCTAAGGCCAACCAGAAAGAGCTAGAATGATCTTCCTCCTGTCTGCATCTGGTCGGTTGTTAAGTGAACATTATCCAATGTCCAAACACCCAGGTTCTCACCACGTGAGTGCCGGTCCCTGTCTGTTTCTGAAAATTCACGCTCACCTCCCTGAGGGTGTCCCATTAGCAAAAGGAGGACAATGTTGTTACCTCAGAGGGCTGCTTTTGAAAATGAGACAGTATATGCAAACATGTTGATAAAATGTTGCATTATGAATATGTTAGGTAGAGTCATGCTATTATGATGTTTCTGGGAATTCTGGTGAATTCATGGCTTTCTTTTCTGGGAACCTGCAAGTGTGGAGCTGGGAGGGCTGGAGCCCCGATACTACCTTGCGGCCCCGTAGAGGGGTCAGCTTGGTGGAATGGGCTTGGCCAGGTCACTGCAGGATGAGGGTCACCTCCAGGCCTCTAAGGCACTGATTCCCAGGCCAGACGACTTGAGTGTGGACTCCAGCCCTCCCTGAATCCAATTCCAGGGATCCAGGCAGGGAATGTGAAGAGGAAAGGGGGTTGGCTCCAAGAGAGTAGGATGGGAGGGAGAGAGAGCACGTCTGCCCCTTGCCCACGCAAAAAGATGACCTTCAGCCTCACCTCTGGTGCACCCATCGCAGGCATCCCACTGGGGGGCTGGAGGCACAGCCTGGACCCCCAACACACTGGGCCTCTGGCCTGTAAGAGACGCCGGAGGAACCCCCAAGTGCAAAGTGTGAATCATGAGTGGATCTTGACATATAAAAATGTCAACTGGCAGGGCGCAGCGGCTCATGCCTGTAATCCCAGCACTTTGGGAGGCCGAGGCGAGCAGATCACCTGAGGTCAGGAGTTCAAGACCAGCCTGGCCAACATGGTGAAACCCCACCTCTACTAAAAATACAAAAATTAGCCGGGTGTCGTGGCACGTGCCTGTAATCCCAGCTACTTAGAAGGCTGAGGCAGGAGAATCGCTCGAACCCAGGAGGCCGAGGTTGCAGTGAGCCAAGATTGTGCCATTGCACTCCAGCCTGGGCAACAAGAGCAAAACTTCATCTCAAAAAACTTTAAAAATTAAAAAATTAAAAAAATTAAAAGTCAACCTTAAATGATGTGTAGGGGGAATTGGGCAAATGTGAATGTGGATGGGGGCACATTGTGTGATGTTATGGAAATGCCTGTTGTCTTTGGTGTGACAGTGTGATTGAAGGGATGCAGGAGAATGCCCTTGTTTTAGGAGATACCTGCTGGCCAAGGGTTTACAAGTGAACAGTCTTGATGTTTGGCATTAACTTTCAAGTGGTTCAGCAAAATGAAAAGGGCAAACACACAGCCATACCTGCATATATATGTGTCCACACCTGAACCTACATGTATGTACTCATCCACACACTCACACCTACACATACACAAATCTGCTGATATGATTTGAATCTGTGTCCCTCCCCAAATCTCATGTCAAATTATAATCCCCAACGTTGGAGGAGGGGCCAGATGGAGGTGATTGGAGCATGGGGGCAGATTTCTCCCTTGCTGCTGTCGTGAAAATGAGTGAGTGCTCATGAGATCTGGTTGTTTAAGAGTGTGTAGCGGCCGGGCGCGGTGGCTCAAGCCTGTAATCCCAGCACTTTGGGAGGCCGAGACGGGCGGATCACAAGGTCAGGAGATCGAGACCATCCTGGCTAACACAGTGAAACACCGTCTCTACTAAAAATACAAAAAAACTAGCCGGGCGAGGTGGCGGGCGCCTGTAGTCCCAGCTACTCCGGAGGCTGAGGCAGGAGAATGGCATAAACCCGGGAGGCGGAGCTTGCAGTGAGCTGAGATCCGGCCACTACACTCCAGTCCGGGCGACAGAGCGAGACTCTGCCTCAAAAAAAAAAAAAAAAAAGAGTGTGTAGCGCCTCTTCCTTTCCTCTCTTCCTTTTTCTCCTGCCAGGTAAGATGTGCCTCCTTCCCCTTCTGCCATGATTGTAAATTTCCTAAGGCCTCCCCAACCATGCTTCCTGTATAACCTGTGGAACTGTGACTCAATTAAACCTCTTTTTAAAATAAATTACCCAGTCTCAGGTAGTTCTTTATAGCAATGCTAGAATGAACTAATATAGAAAATTGGTACCAGAAAGTGGGGCATTGCTGTAAAGATATCTGAAAATGTGGAAGCAACTTTGGAACTGGGTAATGGGCAGAGTTTGAAAAGGTTTGGATGGAGGACTTAGAAGAAGATAGGAAGATGAAGGAAAGTTTGGAACTGCCTAGAGACTTATTAAATTGCTGTGACCAAAATGCTGATAGTGACATGGACAGTGAAGACCAGGCTGAGGAAGTCTCAGATGGAGATGGGGAATTCATTGGGAACTGAAGTAAACGTCAGTCCTGCTGTGCTTTAGCAAAGAGACTGGAGGCATTGTGCCCCTGCTCTAGGGATCTGTGGAACTTTGAACGTGAGAGAGAGGATTTAGAGTATCTGGCAGAAGAAATTTCTAAGTAGCTAGCCAGGTGTGGTGGCTCATTCCTGTAATACCAACAGTTTGGAAGGCCAAGGCAGGTGGATCACCTGAGGTCAGGAGCTTGAAACCAGCCTGTCCAACATGGTGAAACCCTGTCTCTACTAAAAATACAAAAATTAGCCAGGCGTGGTGGCAGGCACCTGTAATCCCAGCTACCCAGGAGGCTGAGGCATGAGAATCACTTGAACCCAGGAGGTAGAGGTTGCAGTGAGCCGAGATCACACCACTGTACTCCAGCCTGGGTAACAGAGCAAGACTCTGTCCCAAAACAAACAAACAAAAATTCTAAGCAGCAAAACATTCAAGATGTAGCCTGGCTGCTTCTAACAGCATATGGTCATGTGCATGAGCAATGAGATGACCCAAAACTGGAACTTATGTTTATTTATTTATTTTTCGAGTCAGAATCTCACTGTATGTCCCAGGCTGGAGTGCAGTGGTGCAGCCTCAGCTCACTGCAGCCTCTGCCTCCTGGGTTCAAGCGATTCTCCTGCCTCAGCCTCCCAAGTAACTGGGACTATAGGCGTGTGTCACTATGCTCGGCTAATTTTTGTATTTTTAGTAGAGACAAGGTTTCGCCATGTTAGCCAAGTTGGTCTCAAACTCCTAACCTCAAGTGATCCACTGTCCTTGGCCTCTCAAAGTGCTCGGATTACAGGTATGAGCCACCATGGCTGCCCTGGAACTTATGTTTAAAAGAGAAGCAGAGCATAACAATTTAGAAAATTTTCAGCCTGACCATGTGGTACAAAGGAAAAACCCATTTTCTGGGGAGGAATTCAAGTCAGCTACAAAAATTTGCATAAGTAAAGGGAAGCCAAATGTTAATAGCCAAGACAATAGGGAAAGTTCCTGGAAGGCATTTCAGAGACCTTCTCAACAGCCCCTCCCATCACAGGCTTGGAATGCTAGGAGGGAAAAAAGGTTTTGCAGGCCAGGCCCAGGGCCCCACTGCCTTGCACAACGTTGGGACACTGCTCCCTGTGTTCCAGCAACTCCAGCTCCAGCTGTAGCTAAAAGAGCCCCACAAATGTCTCAGGCTGCTGCTCAGAGGGTGTAAGCCACAAGCCGTGGTGTCTTCCACATGGTATTAAGCCTGTGGGTTCCCAGAGGGCAAGAGTTGAGGCTTGGGAGCCTCCGCCTAAATGTCAGAGGATGTATGGAAAGGCCTGAATGTCCAAGCAGAAGTCCGCTGCAGGGGCAGAGCCCTCATGGAGAACCCCTACTAGGGCAATGTGGGAAGGAAATGTGGGGTTGGAGCCTCTACACAGAGTCCCCACTGAGGCACTGCTTAGTGGAGTGGCAAGAAGAGGACTATTGTCCTCCAGACCCCAGAATGGTAGATCCACTGATGGCTTGCACCAGGTACCTGGAAAAACAGTAGGCAGTCAATACCAGCCCTTGGGAGCAGCTGTGGGGGCCGTACCCTGCAGAGCCACAGGGGCAGAGTTGCCCAAGGCCTTGGGAGCCCACCCCTTGCATCAATGTTGCCTGGATGTGAGACATGGAGGCAAAAGAGATTATTTTAAAGCTTTGAGACTTAATGACTGCCCTGCTGGGTTTTGGACTTGCATGGGGCCTATAGTCCCTTTGTTTTGACCGGTTTCTTCCTTTTGGAATGAGAGCATTTAGCCAATGTCTGTACCCCCACTGCATCTTGGAAGTAACTAACTGGTTTTGATTTCCCAGGATTATAGGTAGAAGGAACTTGCCTTGTCTCAGAAGAGACTTTGGACTTTGAGTTAATGCTGGAATGGGTTAAGACTTTGGAGGACTATTGGGAAGGCATGATTGTATTTTGAAATGTGAGAAGGACATGAGATTTGAGAGGGGTCCGTGGCAGAATGATACGGTTTGGATGGTGTCCCTGCCGAAATCTCATGTTGAATCATCGTCCCCAGTGTTGGAGGTGGGGCCTGGTGGGAGGTGACTGAATCACGTGGATGGATTTCCCCCTTGCTGTTCTCATGATAGTGAGGGAGTCCTCACGAGATCTGGTTGTTTAAAAGTGTGTAGCAGTAGCTCACACCTGTAATCCCAGCACTTTTGGAGGCTGAGGAGGGTGGATCATCTGAGGTCAAGAGTTCGAGACCAGCCTGGCCAATATAGTGAAACCTCATCTCTACTAAAAATACAAAACTTAGCCAGACATGGTGGCAAGTGCCTGTAATCCCAGCTACTCGGGAGGCTGAGGCACAAGAATCACTTGAACTCAGGAGGTGGAGGTTGCAGTGAGCTGAGATCGTGCCATTGCACTCCAGCCTGGGCAACAGAGCAAAAAGTCCATCTAAAAAAAAAAAAAATACAGTATATATCACCTCCCCCTTCCTCCCTCTTTCCTCTCTTCCTCCTTCTCTGGCCATGTAAGATGTGCATTCTTCCTCTTCACCTTCCACTATGATTGTAAGTTTCCTGAGGCCTCCCCTCCACCTGTCCTGTACAGCCTGCAGAACTGTGAGTCAATTAAACTTTGTTTCTTTATAATTACCCATCTCAAGGCAGTTCTTTTGTTTTTTTTTGTTTTTGTTTTTTTTTCCCTTGAGATGCAGTTTCGCTCTTGTTGCCCAGGCTGGAGTGCAATGGCATGATCTCGGCTTATTGCAACCTCCACCTCATGGGTTCAAGCCATTCTCCTGCCTCAGCCTCCCTAGTAGCTGGGATTACAGGCATGTGCCACCATGCCTGACTAATTTTGTATTTTTACAAAATTAGTAGAGGGGTTTTGCAAAATGTAGAGACGGGGTTTCACCATGTTGGTTAGGCTTGTCTCAAACTCTTGACCTCAGATGATCTGTCCACCTCGGCCTCCCAAAGTGCTGGGATTATAGGTGTGAACCACTGCGCCTGGCCTCGGGTAGTTCTTTACAGCAATGTGAGAATGGACTAAATACACCCACACACCCACACCTATATATATACATGCCACACACTCACCCCTACATATATACACACCCACCCACCCATGCAGATATACACAACACAAACCCACCCCTACATATATACACACCCCACCCCCCCACATATATACACACCACATACCCACCCTACATACATACGCACCCACACACCCACCCCGACGTATATACACACCCACACAGCCACCCCTATATATATATACACATCCACACACCCACCCTACATAGATACACACCCACACACACCCCCACATATCTACACACCACCTACCCACCCTACATACACACCCACACACCCACCCTGACATATGTAAACACCACATACCCACACAGCCACCCCTACATATATACACACCCACCCCTACATACACACCCACACCTACATATATACACACAGCACACACCCACTCCTACGTATATACACACCACACTCCTACATATATACACACCCACACACCCACCCCTACATAGATACACAGCACATGCCCACACCTACATATATACACACCACATGACCACCCTTATATAGGTACACACATGCCCACACCTGTGTATATACACGCCCACATGTGCACATCTTCCTGTATACATGCCCACACATCCACACCCACATATATACACACATCCCCTGGTCCACATTTCTCTACACCTGTGTCTATACCTTTGCACCCCAGGACTACACACATTTAGAGACACATGAATAGGTAGAGAAAAGCAAATGTGCCCTAATGTTAACTAGCAGTGAATTTAGGGGCAGGATGTATGGATAATCATTGTACTATTTTTTAAATTTTCTCAAAATCTGAACATTTTGAAAATAAAAATGAGGTGAGTAAGACACTGTCCAGATAAAAGTAAAACTCATTTGTAGGTTGCATTTCACCCACTGGTTACTTATAGTAAATTTTGGAACTGGGAGTTTATTTAAATTCAGATTGAAGCTTTCTTTTTGAGTCTTTTAAATTGCTATTAAGTTTTTTAAAACGTATATTTGAAACTCAGTAGAGAAATAGTATTTGCTCTAGCTTTTTGCTCTCTTGTTTGTTTGTGGAAGAAAAACTCTACTTTGACAAAAGAAAATCTATATGAAATAGAAATCGGTTTTGATGACATTAGTAGAGAATCTAGGGGAGGGGCCAACACCTGATGAGAAAGCAGCCCCCTGTGTGGGGAATTTGGGGTGAAACCTGGAGAAATGCTACACTTGGCACAAACCAAGTTGAATTGTTTTCAGAAGTGTAAGGTTCTACGTAGCAAGAGGCTTTTCTCACATGCGCTTCACTTTCTTAGTTGGAGTGCAGAAATACCTCAACACAGAACGTGCCGGCAAGGCCTCACTCTGGCACATGATAGCGCTTGCTGCAGACGATGAGCACACCTGCGGCTCCGGCAACTACGAGGCAGTGCTCACGGAGAGCATGGCCCTCGGCGGGGATATCCGGAAGGCAGCCACCACCTTCTTCTGTGTTCTTGTTTTGCATTTTCCTTCATTTCTATCAACCGACTTTGCTGTTACAGCTGCTGCTTAGACAAACCCGGTAAACGTGAGGTTGTAATCATTGAATACGGCACTCTGGCAACCGAGACGCTGAAGGGCTGCCTTTTCTGGGGTGAAGAAGGACGATGTGGCGTTCAGATATCTACTTACATACAGCATGGTCACAGATCTTCTTGGCTGAAGATTAGCACAACTTTTCTGCTCAGGCCACCACAGGACGTCTGACTTGAATGTGTTTCAAAGCTAACGTCAGTAAATTCTAGTCCTGGAGTGACGTCAATTGTCCCATGGATTCCATCTGATTTCATTCCATTCACTGAATCCCCAGAGGGGCTGCCCGGTGAGTCCTCAGTGACAGAACCTGGTGTCAGGCCGAGAGTGCCACACTCAGCCTTTGCAGAAATGAGTCGCTCATATAGGACTGGTCCATAACTGTTGGTCAAGCTGCCTCACAGAATGGCCAGGGTTTGCTCTGGCTGGCTGCTTAGTGGCCCTGGTAAATCGGGAGTAGACAAGTACTAACAGTCAGAATTCGTGTGTCCCGTACAATATGCTGTTCCGTTTGGGAAAATTACATTAAGAAGCTCCAGGAAGTTCCAGGGTGGGCATCCTTGGTGAGGGGGCTACGCTACATTCTTATGAAAATAAAAGAAACTTTGTGGGTTTTTTTCTTTCTTTTGAGATGGAGTCTCACTCTATTGCCCAGGCTGGAGTGCAGTGGCATGATCTCGGATCACTGCAACCTCCACCTCCTGGGTTCAAGGAGTTCTCCTGCCTCAGCCTCCCGCGTAGCTGGGACTACAGGTGCTCGCCACCACACCCAGCTAGTTTTTGCATTTTTAGTACAGACGTGGTTTCACCATATTGGCCAGGCTGGTCTCAAACTGTTAGCCTCAAGTGATTTGCCCACCTCGGCCTCCCAAACTGTTGGGATTACAGGCATGATCCACCGTGCCTGGCCTAAAAGAAACCTTAAATGGAGCCAAACTCACTATATACCCCAACAGGCTTCAACAGCAAGGGGGTGGCCCACATGGCTTCAAAACGTGGCTTCAAAGTATCTCCTGGAGACAAACATGTACTGTCACTGAGCACACAAGCATCCGGCTTTGCCATTTTGCTCACACTTAGGATTGAACACGGCACTTCCTTCAAAAAGCACGTCCCACCTGGATCTTGGGAGAGTGCAAGGGTCCCAGGTCCTTGGTTTGTATGGGTTTGTGGTCAGGGGAATTGAACCCCTAGCAGCTTCTTGGTCCCTTAAGAAAAGTGCCCGGCTTCTGACCAACCACAGCCACAGGGAACAAGCTGGATTCAATTCTTGCTCTGTCACCCAGGCTGGAGCACAGTGACGTGATCTCGGCTCACTGCAACCTCTACTTCCTGGGTTCAAGCCATTCTCCCACCTCAGCCTCTCGAGTAGCTGGGATTACAGGTGCATGCCACCACACATGGTATATAAACTAATGTTTATATTTTTAGTAGAGACAGGGTTTCACTATGTTGGCCAGGCTGGTCCGGCTGGACTTCTGTGAGTCTGGCCTGGACTTCTAATTGTAGTAGAAAATGCCTGGCTGTGGTGTGACATCCTCTCCATGTTTAACATCTTTAATCACAAGTCTTCTTTCCAAATCAGAATGTAAGAAGTTTAGGGAGTGTAGTCACTTTTGTTTTAATTAGGAACATGTTTAGAAGGCAGGAATTAGCTCTAATGAATAACAGGGTCCCCACTTAGCATGCGAAAGTCAGTATCTGCCTGTGATACAGCCACAAGTGGGAAATTATAGCCTTTATTGCGTGTTCCTCCACCCTACCAGCCTTTCTGCTTTGCAGGAAAACTAGATGTTAGCACAGAGCCACAGCTTGGCCCCTAGGAGGAGGTTTCCTGGCCTGAGTCACGTGTTGGCGATGACTTGCAATCGGGGCTCCCCTGACGCTGTTTGCACCCGCGCTTGCCACGCGTGGCCAGGGAGCGGAGGACAGACGGCTCGGCCAGCCTCTCATTTACAGAAGTGGCTTCACAGAAGGCTTCGGTGTTCTCACTGCTCAGCGCCCCAGCCCATGACACCAGGCAGAAGGGGAACTGCTCCTCCCCAGGATGTGGGGGCTCTGGGTCCTTGCTCTCTGTCCTTCCATGGGAAATTGGAGTCACGCCCTCGGAGGCCACGTCTGGACTGAAACCATTGTCCTTGGCTTTGGTGGGGAGTTTCCACGGGGGCCATGAAAAGGAGCAACAGGGAAGACAAACGACAAGTCTGTTTGAAAGGGGACAGGCTACAAATCAATACCGGGGGGAATGGGGGAAGAGGGGAGCAAGGGTCGGAGGCAGGAATGAGGGAAAGATCGGGGAGGCTGCCGCCCTGCGAATAGGACAGGAAGCCTTTAAAACGAAATCCCACTTTTTACACCAAAAAATATAAAGCTGTCAATTTTCATTAAGGATGAAGCAAATGAAATCTAGATGGTGCCAAATAATTAACGACTTTTAATAACCCTCATAAATTTGGATTTCATCAAATCCATGTTGCCGATCATTGGCGATCGCGAGCAGGAATGGGGAGCTGGGAGGGGCCTCACACCTGTGTAAAACTGGACGCAGCTGACATCCCTCCCAGGTACATCAATTATCATTAAAGAGTAATAAGAAAGCCAAGATGGACTGCTTTAGCACTTCAGTACGGAGGTCCTTACATTTAAAATTAAATCCATTAATTGTAACTACTCTGCTTTTGTGATCCTGCAGGTAGTGCACAAACTAATTCATTGCTTTGGCAATCACGCAGGTCTTTGTTCATTAAGGACCTTGATTTATTTCTCGTAGGGAAGTCCACACGCGTGTGCCCAAAATCACACTGATAAAGGGTCATTCGATCATTGTGTTCCAGACAGTTAGAAACTGACCATGAAATATGTCTCTGGAATCTGGACCAGGGTTGACTCACAGCAGGTGTGGGAACGGACGACAGGGGCCCCCAGTGCTCCAGGCAGCTAGGCTCCTGGAAGCCCTGGGAAGAGGCAGGGCTTCCTCTCGCCTGTGTGGCACAAATTTATTTTAAAATAAAAGTTTCTTAATGGCGCTTGGCATTTTCTCTGACTGTTCCAGGTGGCAGCCACTTTGATTCATCAGTTTCCATGCTGGCAGGGGCCGGAGGGACAGAGGAGGAATTGGCCTCATAGGCCTTCAAGGCCCTGGCTGGAGGAGGAAGAGGGATTTGAACAACAGCCCCCGGGGCTGCGCTAGCCCAGGGGCACCTGGGGCAGCCTTGAGGCAGCTGGACTCAGCACGCAGGCCCCTGGGCTCTTGCCCAGGGAGCTGGCCTGGCTGACCACCCCTGCCTCACCCTCCCCCAGGACCCCAAGGTCAGGGGTGCCTGGCCCGGGCCCTGGACGTCATTCTGAGGACTCAGTGCCAGCCTGGCAGCTAGCAGGGGCAGGACCAGCCAACTGCGTTTTGGGGACACGGTGGCCCTGAGAACAGCATCTCAGGGGACGCAGGCTGAGGCAGGACAGGAGCTGTGCAGGGTGGGACACCACAGGTAAGGGCAGGGGACAGCCCGGGAAGAGATGCCTCGCGGCTGACACCATGACTTTCGGGTGGCACAGAAGCTGCAGGCATCAGCGGAGGGCAGTGCCAAGTAGACAGCAGGGATTCGCACAGCTGGTCAGGGCAGCTCTGTCACCCGTGACCACGAGAGTGAGCCACTGCAGCGTGGCTGCTGTGGGCTGCGCCGCCCCGTGATTTGCCAACTGTGGGCTCATGCGAGTGTTCTGAGGTGAGTGCAGTTAAGGTAGGCAAGGCTAAACATGACGTTCCATAGGGTGGGCGTGTTAAATGCAGTTTCAATCTTCCATATTTTCAACCTACCAGGGGCTGATTGGGACATAACCCCATCCCCAGCTGAGGAGCATCTGTAGTTACCATCCCTTGCCCGGGGTTGTAGGCACCCTGAGGAAGCTTCCTAAACTGTGTATGAGCTGATAATACTCAGTTGTAGCTCCCGCATTCCCTGAAAAACGTGCTTTTTTTCTTTCTCTATTTTTATTTTATTATTTCATCCACTCGAGCACACATGTGCTCCTTCTTCCATCTGACAGTCTCTCAAGTATCTTAAATGAAAGATACGCTGGCTGGGTGCAGTGGCTCTTGCCTATAATCCCCGCACTTTGGAAGGCTGAGGCGGGTGGATCACTTGAGGTCAGGAGATAGAGAACAGCCTGGCCAACATGGTGAAACCCCGTCTCTACTCGAAATACAAAAATTAGCTGGGCGTGCTGGCACGAGCCTGTAGTCCCAACTACTTGGGAGGCTGAGGCAGGAGAATCGCTTCAACCCAGAAGGTGGGGGTTGCAGTGAGCCAAGATCATGCCACCGCATTTCAGCCTGGGTGACAGAGAAAGACTCCATCTCAAAATAAATAAATAAAGAAGAAAGAAAGAAAGGAAAGAAA